>NC_090055.1:20247649-20376601 GCF_038355195.1 Osmerus mordax | reverse complement strand
TGTGTGTGTTGGTGTTTGTGTTGTGTTGGTGTGTGTGTTGTGCTGGTGTGTGTGTTGTGCTGGTGTTGTTGTGTGGTGTGTGTTGTGTTGGTGTGTGTGTTGTGCTGGTGTGTGTTGTGCTGGTGTGTGTGTTGTGCTGTGTGTGTGTTGTGTTGGTGCGTGTGCTGGTGTGTGTGTTGTGTTGGTGTGTGTGTTGTGCTGTGTGTGTGTTGTGCTGCTGTGTGTGTTGTGTTGGGTGCGTGCGCTGTGCTGGTGTGTGTGTTATGTTGGTGCGTGTGCTGTGCTGGTGTGTGTTGTGCTGTGTGTGTGTTGTGCTGCTGTGTGTGTTGTGTTGGTGCGTGTGCTGTGCTGGTGTGTGTGTGTGCTGCTGTGTGTGGTGTTGGTGTGTGTGTTGTGTTGGTGTGTGTGTGTGTTGGTGTGTTGTTCTGGTGTGTGTTGTGCTGGTGTGTGTGCTGTGCTGGTGTGTGTGTGTGTGGTGTGTTGTGCTGGTGTGTGTTGTGTTGGTGTGTGTTTGTGTTGGTGTGTGCTGCTGTGTGTGTGGTGTTGGTGTGTGTGTTGTGTTGGTGTGTGTCTGTGTTGGTGTGTGCTGTGTGTGTGTTGTGTTGGTGTGTGTGTGTGTGTGTGTGTTGTGTTGGTGTGTGTGTGTGTGTTGGTGTGTGTGTGTGCTGGTGTGTGTGGTGTGCTCTGGCATGTGCATGTGTTCCAGATGAAGACTTCAGGATCCAGGTTCTATGGGGTTCATTCCAGAACATTCTGGAGTGATGACTAACTCAGGGGGGGGGGCGATGGGGGAGGGTGATACTGGGGTTGAATCTCCTGCCTTGGTCGGGATTTTAGTAGGAGTTGAGACAGGAATAATTCCATAATCCAGGTAAATGATGTGATTAGTGACTGAAAGTCAGGACTATTTCTACCCTGAAGAAACCTGTGTTGTAACCCATGAAAGACCTCTGAGGTAAAATCTAGCTTTGTGTGCAGTATGTCCACATTACAGTGATGTGTTTGTAGTGGCCATGGATTCAGTGTCACACCCCTGTGAGTGTGTGTCTGTACATGCATGCATACATTCATATGTGTGTGCATGTGTTTGTGTGTGTGCACTTCTGTGTGCGTGATGCATGTGTGTGTGTGTGATGCGTGTGTGTATGTGTGTGCATGTGTGTGCGTGATGCATGCGTGTGTGTGTGATGCGTGAGTGTGTGTGTGTTGTGCGTGTGTGTGATGTGTGTGTGTGTTTCCAGCCCAACCCAGGCTTTTATCACTAGTCTTTTCCAGTCCCATCCACCCACTCAATCCAGCCATCAACAAAGGAATAGTGTGCTAATGTTTCCATTGGAGAGGGTGAAGCTGCTGCTTACACCCAACACAGGAGAGATGTGAGGCTGCTGCTTACACCCAACACAGGAGAGATGTGAGGCTGCTGCTTACACCCAACACAGGAGAGATGTGAGGCTGCTGCCTACACCCAACACAGGAGAGATGTGAGGCTGCTGCTTACACCCAACACAGGAGAGATGTGAGGCTGCTGCCTACACCCAACACAGGAGAGATGTGAGGCTGCTGCTTACACCCAACACAGGAGAGATGTGAGGCTGCTGCCTACACCCAACACAGGAGAGATGTGAGGCTGCTGCTTACACCCAACACAGGAGAGATGTGAAGCTGCTGCTTACACCCAACACAGGAGAGATGTGAGGCTGCTGCTTACACCCAACACAGGAGAGATGTGAGGCTGCTGCTTACACCCAACACAGGAGAGATGTGAGGCTGCTGCTTACACCCAACACAGGAGAGATGTGAAGCTGCTGCTTACACCCAACACAGGACAGATGTGAGGGGGCGGCAGACCAGAGGCTCGGGGACTTTGTTCCTCCCAAACCTGTTAAGTATTTATCACCTCAGTCAACCCCAGCAGCAGGGTGCTCAGGGGACGAGTGCTGTCTTGTCCCGCCTCCCCCCCCTCCTCCCCCCTCCCCCCTCCTCCTCCCCCCTCCTCCTGCAGTCCTCTGTGAGCAGGCCACCCTCTGCTCTCCTCCTGTGAGAGGACTGTCCTGGTGGCCCCTGTCCTGGTGGACTCTGTCCTGGTGGACTCTGTCCTGGTGGCCCCTGTCCTGGTGGACTCTGTCCTGGTGGACTCTGTCCTGGTGGACTCTGTCCTGGTGTGTCTGTCCTGGTGGACTCTGTCCTGGTGGCCCTGTCCTGGTGGACTCTGTCCTGGTGGACTCTGTCCTGGTGGCCCCTGTCCTGGTGGACTCTGTCCTGGTGGACTCTGTCCTGGTGGCCCCTGTCCTGGTGGACTCTGTCCTGGTGGACTCTGTCCTGGTGGCCCCTGTCCTGGTGGACTCTGTCCTGGTGTGTCTGTCCTGGTGGACTCTGTCCTGGTGGCCCCTGTCCTGGTGGACTCTGTCCTGGTGGCCCCTGTCCTGGTGGACTCTGTCCTGGTGGACTCTGTCCTGGTGGCCCCTGTCCTGGTGGACTCTGCCCTGGTGGACTCTGTCCTGGTGGCCCTGTCCTGGTGGACTCTGTCCTGGTGGCCCCTGTCCTGGTGGCCCCATGTTAGTCCGTCCATGTGTCCTCTCCTCCTGCTCCTCTCCCTCCCCTCTCCCCTCCCCTCCTGATCCCCCCTCCTCCTCCTCCCTCCCTCTCCCCCTCCCATCCTGACCCACCCCCCCTCCTCCTCCCTCCCTCTCCCCTCCCATCCTGACCCCCCCCCCCCCCTCCTCCTCCTCCCTCCCTGTCTCCAGCCCTGGTGTTGGGTTGTAAATCATCCAGGGGTCTGGTGGACATCTACCAGACCCATGGAGCTCCAGGCAAGAATGTGACCAGGGACAGAGTGCCCTTACGACCCCAGCTGAACACCTCCGTTCCTGGATTCTCAGCATGATCACAACCCCCTACTTCCTCCACCTCCCCCCTTCTCTCAGCATGAACTCACACCGGAGAGGAACAAGCTGGAGATATGCCCTCTCTGCTCTCTCTCTGTGTCTCTCTCTATCTCTTTCTCTCTTTCTTTCTTCTCCAACGTTTTCTGTGAGAAGGGGCTGGGGGGGAGAGCTGGAAGGGTGGGAGGAGAGAGGATGTTTGGCTTGGAGAGACGGTGTCTGAAGCCTGATCCAGGAGAAGTGAGGAGTCCAGCTGGAGATGTTCCCCCTCCGCGCTGTCAGCCTCCCATCACGCTAGTCAGGATCATCCTCCAGTGAGCAGCCTGATGGAGACATCCAGCTGGAAACCAAACATGCTCTCTCTCTCTCTCTCTCTCTCTCTCTCTCTCTCTCTCTCTCTCTCTCTCTCTCTCTCTCTCTCTCTCTCTCTCTCTCTCTCTCTCTCTGTTTCTTTCCCTCTCTCCATCTCCCTCTCTCCCTCTCTCTCTCTCTCTTTCGCTCTCTCTCTCTCTCTCTCTCTCTCTCTCTCTCTCTCTCTCTGTTTCTTCCTCTCTCTCTTCCTCTCTCTCTCTATCTCTCTCTCTCTTTGTTTGTCTGTCTGTCTGTCTGTCTGTCTCTCTCTCTCTCTCTCTCTCTCTCTCTCTCTGTGTTTCTCCTACAGGACAGGCTTGCTGCTATCATGCCTGGCTTGGAGGCAGATAAGCTGTCTGACGTCTCCCCACACAGAGCTCAGGACATTATGGGGTTTCAGGAATCCCCTCCACTGGGCAATGATCATGTTTTTCTCCATGGCAACTGGTAACGATTAACACGTTTCTTCAAAAGGGAGTTATCATTTTACACAAAGGATATAATATTAATTTTTTTGTCCTTCACACATTGTTAGAATTTCCACCAAACGCTCTAAACAGTGTTGTTTGGTTTCCTACCTGTGGCTCTGACATGAGGCTCTGACTGTAAACAACCCCGACTCTGTGCCCCAGTGTCTGTCCTGTCTGCTGTCGCTCTGTCGTCACAGTGGAAAATCTCTGCTGGCTAATTTGCCTGGGGTTGGCTTTTCCTGCTTATTTCCTTAACAACGGTGGGAAAGACCCCCCCCCCTCTCTTCCTCCCCTCCCTCCCTCCTCCCCTCCCTCCTCCCCTCCCTCTCTCCAAACAGAGCCTGCCCCTTTTTGGTTGTTCATACTTTTTTTCCCCTTTCCTTCTCTCTCTCACACAGTCTCTGACTAGCTCTCTTTATGTCTCTCTCTCTCACCCTCACCCTCTCTCTCTCTCTCTCTTTCTCTCTGCAAGCCAGTCAACAGTAAGACAGCCTTGCGTGTCGTAGTGGAGTCGGGAGGAGAGAGATCTGCTCACGCTGTCAAAGAGAGGACAACCCCTCCTGTTCCTCCCATTCCTACTCGACCCTGAACCCCTGAATCATCTCCCTGGAGCAACCCCGACAACAGCCCCTGCTCCCCCCAGAGAGAGAGAGAGAGAGAGAGAGTGAGCGAGAGAGGAAGACCCTCGCCGTTACTTTTCAAATCTGGAGGCAGCACGTGGATCGGTCTGACCGGGCTTTTGAGTCTAACTTTCTCTGACAGGAATGACTCGTTCTGGAGAAGCTTCTGCTTGAGTCCTGGTGAGTTAGCCTCTCGTTCACCCGTGTGCAATGCAGGTGTGTGTTCTCACTCTGTGAGCTGGTTTGGTCTTGTGTTTGGTGTGTCTCAAGTTCAAGTGTTCAAGTGGCTTTTTATTGTCGATACATAAAACAACACAGAGCCACAGAAGAACGACACATAAAACAAGTAGTGCAAAAATACATTGCGAATGTAAACATAACATATGGTGCCATGACATCAGCAGATAAGCTACACTACACAGCAGCCAGGTAAAAGTGACAGCATAGTTTGTCCTTGTGTAGAGGGAGAGTGTGAAGCTAGTGGGGGTCTAAGCGTGGTTTGGGTTTGCACGCGTGCAATAGGGCTGGTCTGATACACATGCTAGTATATAGAACACAGGCTAGTAGATAGAACACATGCTAGCACATGGAACACAGAACGTAGGCTAACACACACACTCAAATTGTACACCTATACACACTCAAACTGTACACCCCCACACAGACACATACTCAAACTGTACAAACACACACCCACTGATGTGAGTCCCTTTCTCGGACACACACACACCCACACACACACAGACTGACCACTTGACAGTCCCGTGCAGTCTGAGTTGACCCTAACCCTCAGTGTCAGGACTGGTGGAGGTCAGAGGTCAGAGGTCAGTTCCTCTTATCACTGTGAGATGTTTACACTCTGGGGTCACCACCGGTGACTGTATCTCTGTGGGCGGGATGCCTACCGTCAGATAAACAAAGGAGTGAATAACCCACCTTTACACACACACACGCACCCCACACCCACCACACACCCCACACACACACACCACCCACCTTTACACACACACACCCCACCCACCACACACCCCACACACACACACCACCCACCTTTACACACACACACGCACACCCCACCCACCACACACCCCACACACACACACCACCCATCTTTACACACACACATGCACCCCCCACCCACCACACACCCCACACACACACACCAAAGGTTTTTTAGTTGTTTTTTTTACGATTGATTTCTCTGTGATCTCCCTGCTGTTTATCCAAGCATCCCCTTGTTCTGTAGGCCCCTCCTGCTGTGTTATCACTGGGCCTGCCTTATCTGCTCCTGGGGTGGACATGGCCTGGGGGTCAGGGGGGTCAGTCCCAGGCTGGTCTAAACTCCCAGGTGTCAGGAGGAGAGGATGGGAGTGAGGAAGGAGGAGGGAGGGAGGGAGGGATGGAGGGAGTGAGGAAGGAGGGAGGGAGGGAGGGAGGGAGGGAGGGAGGGAGGGAGGGAGGGAGGGAGGGAGGGAGGGAGGGAGGGAGGGAGGGAGGGAGGGAGGGAGGGAGGGAGGGAGGGAGGGAGGGAGGGAGGGAGGGAGGGAGGGAGAAGAGGAGGGAGGATAACTAGTATAAGTCAGTAGGAGGACTAACATGGTGGAGGTGACTTCAGGAGACCAGGAAGAGGTCTGTGTCTGAAAGTGGGTTCATCCACAATCCTCCAGAACTGAACTTTGCCTAGGCTGGACCCTGCTCTCTTTTAGGCTGTGTTTCACCTCTGACCTCTGGACTAGGCCAGACTCTGCTCTATTCCAGCGTGTGTTTGACTTGTTAGATCCTGCCAGGTTTACCCAAGGCTGTCCTCTTTCTCTTCTGTTTACTCTTGAGCATTTGGGTAAAGAACATTAACCAGGGCGTTGGAGTGTGGAAATCTTGTAGAGATTCAAAGGAGAGGGCAAGGTCTAGCACCAGTTCACACTGGGTACTAATCAACTAAAGACCACAACCATCACCAACACTGCTCTGCTCTATCACCAACACCACACCTCTGCTCTATCACCAACACTGCTCTGCTCTATCACCATCACTACACCTCTGCTCTATCACCATCACCACACCTCTGCTCTATCACCAACACTGCTCTGCTCTATCACCATCACCAACACTGCTCTATCACCATCACCAACAGTGCTCTGCTCTATCACCATCACCACACTTCTGCTCTATCACCATCACCACACCTCTGCTCTATCACCATCACCAACACTGCTCTGCTCTATCACCATCACCAACACTGCTCTGCTCTATCACCATCACCACACCTCTGCTCTATCACCAACACCACACTTCTGCTCTATCACCAACACCACACCTCTGCTCTATCACCATCACCACACCTCTGCTCTATCACCAACACTGCTCTGCTCTATCACCATCACCAACACTGCTCTGCTCTATCACCAACACCACACTTCTGCTCTATCACCATCACCACACCTCTGCTCTATCACCATCACCAACACACCTCTGCTCTATCACCATCACCAACACTGCTCTGCTCTATCACCATTACCACACCTCTGCTCTATCACCAACACCACACTTCTGCTCTATCACCATCACCAACACTGCTCTGCTCTATCACCATCACCACACCTCTGCTCTATCACCAACACCACACTTCTGCTCTATCACCATCACCAACACTGCTCTGCTCTATCACCATCACCACACCTCTGCTCTATCACCAACACCACACTTCTGCTCTATCACCATCACCAACACTGCTCTGCTCTATCACCATCACCACACCTCTGCTCTATCACCAACACCACACTTCTGCTCTATCACCATCACCACACTTCTGCTCTATCACCATCACCAACACTGCTCTGCTCTATCACCAACACTGCTCTGCTCTATCACCAACACTGCTCTGCTCTATCACCATCACCACACTTCTGCTCTATCACCATCACCACACCTCTGCTCTATCACCATCACCAACACTGCTCTGCTCTATCACCAACACTGCTCTGCTCTATCACCAACACTGCTCTGCTCTATCACCATCACTACACCTCTGCTCTGATCAACTTACTGTTAACTGAAGGATGTAAAATCTTTATGAGTTCAGCCTGACAAAGGTTTTTGTTTAGCACAGCCGTGTTCAACATTCTGGGCCCATTCACCTGTAGCTAAACAGGGCACAACTTAGAGGCCATAAAAACACTGGAGTTCTTTATTAATTAATAGTAAAAAAAAAAGTGTGCAAAAAATGTGGTCTTTGAAAAGCCTCAAAAGAAAGGAAATTCCCAAGATCACCACAACCCAACTCGGACCGCTCTTCTTGTGATGTGTGATGTTAAAGTACAGCCCAACAGCATAGCTCCAGTGCTGGAACAGGTGTCACAGCTGTGTCCTGGAATACACCTGGTTAGTACATGGGCAGCCCCCTCCCCCGCCCCCTCAGGTGTACCCCACAGGTCAGCAGCAGGGCTGTGGGCAGGATGAGGTCGACACCGCCCACACGCCCACGACGACCACAAACAGTCACAGAGGGCTGAGCGATGAGGTTGTGTGGTTCTGGTCAGGGCTGGACCAATCAGACGGCAGGGATCCCTGCTCTGCTATTGGAGCTTGAGAATGGGATCACCTGAGGGGTCTGGGGGAGCTGGAGAGAGGGTGAGACTACACACACTCAAAGATACACACACACACTCACTCACTTAAAGACACACACACACACACTCACTCAAAGATACACCCACACACATGCACTCAAAGATACACACACACACTCACTCACTTAAAGACACACACACACACTCCCTCAAAGATACACACACACACATGCACTCAAAGATACACACACACACACTCACTCACTCACTTAAACACATGTATTCTCTCACATTGAAACACACACACATTCTCACACATTGAAACACAATTGTGCACACACATCAAATTAGGTAGGAATACACCTACACACACACACAAAGGAATGGACGCACACACTTAATCCACACATGGACAGGCACACACACACACACACACACACTCAAAGATACACTCACACACACTCTACTGCTTGAGCCCTAAGGGAATGATGTAACTGGATGAGGGATGCAGTGCTGTGTGTATGCTGAGGTGATCGACTGCAGTGAAGATGTCATCCATATGAACTAAAGAAGCATGAGAGATCTCCTGTGGATTTACATAGAAAAGCTCTCTGTCTCCCATCAGACCAACATCTGGTATCTATTAACCCCCAACCCCCACATGCAGACTTGTAACCCCCACCCTGCCCCCACCCATGCCTCCAGACCCTCACCTCCACCCGACCCTGCCTCCTGCCCCCACCCCTGCCCCCAGACCCTCACCTCCACCTGCCCCTGCCTCCTGCCCCCACCCCTGCCCCCAGACCCTCACCTCCACCCGCCCCTGCCTCCTGACCCCACCCCCACCCCCTCACCTCCACCTGCCCCTGCCTCCTGCCCCCACCCCTGCCCCCAGACCCTCACCTCCACCCGCCCCTGCCTCCTGCCCCCACCCCCGCCCCCAGACCCTCAACTCCACCCACCCCTGCCTCCTGCCCCCACCCCTGCCCCCAGACCCTCATCTCCATCCACCCCTGCACCCCTGGCAGCCCTCTGGGACTCCAGATCTCTCTCTCTGGTTCATGTCTCCTGTAGAAACCATCCGTGTCCTTCCAGGGGTTTAGTGAAGTGTGCAGTGAGAAGTGTGGAAGCTCTGACAAGCTGGCACAGCCAGCGTAGGGGATCACTTACCTCTTTCTCTTTCTGGCTCTCTCTCTCTCTCTGTTTCTCCTACTGCTCCTCTCTTTCACTCTCTCTCTACCATACACTCTCTTTCTGTCTCTCTCTCTCTCTCTCTCTCTCTCTCTCTCTCTCTGTTTCCCAAACTGCTTCTCTCTTTCTCTCTTCCTCTTTTTCTTTCTGTGTTTCTCTTACTGCCTCTCTCTTTCTCTCTCTCTCTAATCAGACAGAAGCCTTTAAAAAGCAACTCAAGACTTTTCTATTCAAGCAGGCTTTTAGTTGGTCAACGTTTTTTATGGTTGTTTGTCACGTTTCTTATTTAAAACTGATCCTGTATTCTTAATTTGTAGTGTTATATTGCATTTTTTTGTGAAGCACTTTGTGATTATTATCTGCGAGAGGTGCTATACCAATAAACTTTACTTACTTACTTACATCCAAGGGGCTGCATAGAGAATACCTGACTGAATTTGATTAGAAGGTTCAGTGAGCAGAATGCACTGAGGCGTTCCAGCCTTGACAGGGTCTGTGAGTCATCAGGTGCCCTGATCTTCTGCTTCCACTGCATGGAGCAGGGGGTGCAGTGCTTGTGTTCCTCCTGGGGGTGCAGTGTTCCTCCTGGGGGTGCAGTGCTTGTGTTCTTCCTGGGGGTGCAGTGTTCCTCCTGGGGGTGCAGTGCTTGTGTTCTTCCTGGGGGTGCAGTGTTCCTCCTGGGGGTGCAGTGCTTGTGTTCCTCCTGGGGGTGCAGTGCTTGTGTTCCTCCTGGGGGCGCAGTGCTTGTGTTCCTCCTGGGGGCGCAGTGCTTGTGTTCCTCCTGGGGGGGCAGTGCTTGTGTTCCTCCTGGGGGCGCAGTGCTTGTGTTCCTCCTGGGGGTGCAGTGCTTGTGTTCTTCCTGGGGGTGCAGTGCTTGTGTTCCTCCTGGGGGTGCAGTGCTTGTGTTCCTCCTGGGGGTGCAGTGCTTGTGTTCCTCCTGGGGGTGCAGTGCTTGTGTTCCTCCTGGGGGTGCAGTGCTTGTGTTCTTCCTGGGGGTGCAGTGCTTGTGTTCCTCCTGGGGGTGCAGTGCTTGTGTTCCTCCTGGGGGTGCAGTGCTTGTGTTCCTCCTGGGGGTGCAGTGCTTGTGTTCTTCCTGGGGGTGCAGTGCTTGTGTTCCTCCTGGGGGTGCAGTGCTTGTGTTCCTCCTGGGGGCGCAGTGCTTGTGTTCCTCCTGGGGGTGCAGTGCTTGTGTTCCTCCTGGGGGTGCAGTGCTTGTGTTCTTCCTGGGTTTCTGGGAGGTCCTGACCCAGTGCAGTGGTCTCCAGATGAGCCCATGCTGACTGCACCACGTCACCCAGCTGATGGTCACCACATGTAGCTCCTGCCTCCTCTTCCGCCTCCTCTCCCTTTCTTCCCCCTTCCTTACCCCACCACCTCCCCTCCTCCTCTACCTCCCCTTCCATCGCATCCCACCTCCCCGAGCTTTGCAAGGTTTCTTCCAAGGTTCTGAGAAAGTCCTCAATGGCCTTCAAGACAGAATGCCTTCCCCACATACCAGCTCACCTGAAAAGAACTCTGCAAACAAAAGAGACAAAACACAGGGAACATAGAACACACAGAACACAGGGAACATAGAACACACAGAACATAGTACACCAGCCCCACTCACAGAACGTGTCATTGTTCATCGAGTGGAAAGTTACTGCCTGCACCTTTGTGGGTTTGGGGAGAGAGCGTCAACTTCCAGCACAGGTCTCGTTTCTCCTTCCTTGGATGCTCTCTGCTCTCCTGGCCAGAACAACGGTCAGGAGATCTTGGCTGGCACGGTTCACGGTTGGGGAGAATCCTCGGAGGTCTGGCTGAGACAGCCTGGAAAAGCGCTCCCAGAGAGCAGTTAAAGTTAAGGAATGAAAAGTCCATGAGATGCTTCTGTGATACACATTCAGGTAGTTTGGGGTTATGAGCAGCAGGGGGATCGCTATTAACCTTCGTTTCTGCTACTTGTGGAACTGTTGAGCTTTTGTGAGGAAAAACGCAGACCGGCTTTATTCTAGGGTGGTGTTAGGGTGGTGTTAGCGTAGCATAGCGCGGCATAGTGCGGCATAGCAGGCGTAGCATAGTGCAGCATAGAACATTCTAGCAGGTAGTCAAGTGGAAAAGACTGCGTGATATGAGAACAGTGAATAAATTACTACAGTAAATAAATTCTCCTGTGACCTTAATTAGCTACCATGGATCATTAAGTCCAGACGGATTTTCTCTCGGTAGCAGAACCACAAGCAAAGACTGAAAACAGGGATGATTTTTTTTAAATGTAGGCCTAGGCTACATATCCAGGGTAGACTTGATGCATGGTATAAATTATTCTCAGGATTCCTTCACAACATCGGTCTCTCTGATCTAACCCGACACGGATGATGAGTTTTCTGTGTAAGAAAAACAACAAGATGTGATTGAATTTAAATCTAGACTCGTTCAGTCCCTGAAGCCCCGCGCCAGAGACAACCTCATGAGACTATATATCGTGCCAGTAAATTCTTGCGGCTGTAAGGAAATTCTAGGTGTCAAACTTAGTCTCTTCTCTCTGTGGTCCTGAGTGTGTCATTACGTCGGAGTAAACTCGGCCACACTCACTCGCCTGCGCAATCTGTCTTTCAACATCCTCATTTCAAGACTCAATTATGGCTCAACTCCCTGAATAAATGGAACTCTGAGGCTGTGAGGCGTTCTCCGCCGTGGCTGGACACTTCTGAGGTTCACTGTTTTGTTTTTGACGGTTTATAACTTCCCCGTGAGTGTCTGGGGAAAGCAGCTTCTGTTTGGCGCCGAAGAGGACGAACTCTTACTGGCTTCCACAGGCCTGTCCCTGTCAGAGTGTGGTCCATTCATCATCCCCGTTCAGACAGGCAGCCTGTTCAGATCCCATCATGGTGCAGGCCGTGCTGTTGTGTGACAGGGCGTAGCTCCGGTCCAGACGGACGGATCCAGACCCTGAAGGACGGATCCAGACCCTGAAGGACGGATCCAGACCCTGAAGGACGGATCCAGACCCTGAAGGACGGATCCAGACCCTGAAGGAAGGAAAGGCCATTGTGGTCTTCTTCACGTAGACGACAGAAATATCCCGCCATGTGACAGTGCTGGTCGGTCGTCCCTGCGGAAACAACAGCGCTCTGTCAGGAACAGAAGCGGAAGTCTCTCCAAGACTCTCGCCGCACGCTGTTTATCTTGGCCTCGATCACAACAACAGCTCCTTTGGTCTCACATCATTAACTCATCCTTTTGACCAACATCTTGATTCTTGGATAAACTTTTCTGTATTTTCTTTCACATCCAGTTATCCCATCTCTTCTCATGGACGGATGGCAGGTCCTGTTTTCGGGCCACGTTCAGAGGAGATAAGACGTGTTCTTTTCCCACACGCTCGTTGACGAAGGTCCGGACTGTTTTCATTAAAATAGATGACGCCATTCTGTAGGACGTTAAATCGCAGCCTGTCTTTGTGAAACCAAAGTCCTTTGGTTTCACTGATCTCTCAGTCTGAGTGTTTTAGCTCACCACCTTTACTATCACAGAATGATAAATGTTTATTTATTTATGTTTTCCCGGGTAACCCTCTTTGAAGGAGCAACAAGTCCCAGTATTTCCAGCTCTCAAGGTCCCTTGAACGTCTTAAAGGTTCAGGGTCTGTATGTCTTCAATCCCTCGGGTTTACATCAACATCTGCTATGGAAACTGATACCATGGAAGTGAAGTCACATGGAGAGAATGACTGAAGGTTGAGTCATGGGATGGTGGGTGTGGAAGGAGTGGGTCTGATAATAATCTTGTCCTGGGGGGAAGACAAACACAACAAAACAACAGGAAAATGGTTAGTGTTTAGATCAGCTTTAAACAGGGTCTCCGGTTGCCATTAAAACCAGCTCTCACAGATGACCTGATGAGGTTTTGGTGCATTCCAGTATGAGACAATTACCTTTATAACCTTTATGACCTTTGACTTCAGGGACAACATATTATTGTGGATTGTATTATTTTATATATTATACTCTTCAGGGAAAAACTGAAGAAATATCTAAAAAAGAGACTTATTTACGGAGTTATAATGTATGGAGATGATTGTCTTTAGCTGATTGACTGGCTGACGAGTTGTTTGGTTGTCTGGCTAGTTGACTGACTGACTGACTGACTGGCTGTCTGGCTGGTGTGAATAGTTTCCAGTATCTGGGCTGGAATTAGACAGAGAGGAGATGACCTTTTTCTGTCCAAACAGGAAGGAAGTACAACAGGAAGTGTGCTGATCTCCACAGTCGGGAGACTGGAGAAACAAAGCCAGCTCATCGTGTCTGGGGGAGGGGGGGGGGGGTCACCATGGGAACCAACAGTGACAGTGACCACTTGTCTGTTTGCCATTGTGAACCCAGAGCTTCAGTGTAAACAGAGTTGGGACATGAGAGATGGGGAATACGCTCACATTTGACATTCAGTTAGCAGACGCTTTCCACCACAGCAACGCACAGATAGTGGATTCTGAACATCCAGATGGTGTACCTAGCGCCTGGACCCAGAGCTGGCGTGCCTAGCGCCTGAACCCAGAGCTGGCGTGCCTAGCGCCTGAACCCAGAGCTGGCGTGCCTAGCGCCTGAACCCAGAGCTGGCGTGCCTAGCGCCTGAACCCAGAGCTGGCGTGCGTATTATCTCAGCTGGCACACAGGGTCCATCTGCAGCCAGACAGGTCCACATCTACAGAAGCACAGAGGCTCAGTTAAACCAACTCAGAGGCCTGGCAGAGAGAGATCACAGCAGAGAGAGACCTCACAGCACATTACCACCACTCCTCCCCCAACTGGCTGGGCTGTGTTCAGTCAGACCAGATAGAGAGGGATAGGGAGAGGAAAAAGACAGAAAGAGAGAGGAGGGGAGGAGAGAGAGAGAGAGAGAGAGAGAGAGAGAGAGAGAGAGAGAGGGAGAGGGAGAATTTCATTTACACCAAAGAGAGAGAGCAAGAGTATTTCAGTCAGACCAGAAGCAGGGAGACAAATGTTTCAATGCTATTGATGTAAATGAACTCAAGCTTGAACAAGACAAGAGATGAACATGTTAGAGGTGTAGATGAGAGGTCAAGTCTCTGGTCTGGTTAGACCCCCTGCTGGACCTCTCTCATAGAGCGTGGAGGGACGTGTGTGAAGTGCGTGTGTAAACATGCTGGGACGTGTGTAAACGTGCTTGCAGGACCCGTCTGCTTTAATGTGACGGAGAAACTCTGCTCCCTGTCTCTAGCACGGTCCAGTATCCCGCGGCAACAGCAAAAGGCCCGTCATTGTTTGTGTTGGGAACGCCTCAGTGAGTTAGGATGTGATGTGGTCTGACGACGTCTCTGTGTGTGTGTGTGTGTGTGTGTGTGTTTGCTCTTGTCTCAGGGCAGCCAAATGAACTGTTTGACCAGAGAAGCCAAGGACTCAGCCTTCAATAGAGAGAGACAGACTCGATCATTCAGTATGAAATTCCACTTCTCATAACCCCCTTAACCAGGCCAGGCCAGGCCAGGCGTAAGAGCTGAACTGTTTGTGAGATTTACACTTCATCCGTCTACAGTCTGCAGTGCTTGCTCCTCACGTCTGACTGCTCAAACGCTTTCGACTCTCTCAAGGCTTGTGCGGCGGACGACACAGTCTGCCTGCATGTGGTTAACATGTGCGTGTCCTCTGGAATCGGCCTGCCTTTTCCAAACTCCCTCGTCAAAAAATAAGTACAAATAAATACTTCATAAATCATAGCGATTTTCAGCGTGCAAACCACGGCCTTGGAGGTTATCAACGTGCGCAATTAGGGAATTAAAACCCAAACATGCGGTTAGGTTCACTTTTTGTGGGTTGTTATGATCTCCGAAAAACCACATGGAAATACTTAGAGTGTGATAGTGTGTGAGCTATTTCCCCAGGTTGTGTGTCTGGGGTGCAGTCGGCCATCTCGTTATATCTGAACTGCATGTTTGTCCCCCTGGGAGCCCTAACACCAAACACATGTGTAGCATGTTAGCCATCGAGTGGCTAATGCTAACGCTAGCATGTTGGAGGGTTCAAGGCCCCTCTGGTTGTGCTGTCGTCCTCCTCTACCCCTCTTCCCTCCTCCCCCTTCCCCTCCTCCCCTCTATGCTCCCCTTCTCCTCCTCTCCTCTCCTCCCCTTTTCTTTGTCAAAGCTCCGCTGTGCCATGTTGCCATGACATGATGTCATCACAACAGAGGAAAGTTGAACAATAGCGAGCCGGATGAGAAAGGGCAGAGTCAGCAGGAAATGCTGTATGACAAGAGGGGGGGGGGGGAGAGGGGGGGGGGGGGGGTACACAGGAAATACAGACAGACCCAACCCAACCACATGACCTGGAGGTAGAGTGTTCCATGCAGTCAAACCCCAGCCTGGCCCGAGATTGGAAACAGGCTGTCTGGATGAGGGACAGGAGGTCGGGGGTAGGGGAGAGAGACAGAGAGAGAGAGGGAGAGGGAGAGAGAGACAGGGAGAGAGAGGGAGAGGGAGAGAGAGACAGGGAGAGAGACAGAGGCTTGATTATTCAGCGGGGTGGGATAGGGGATAGGGTTAGCGTAGAGAGCCTGGAGGTGATTGGCTGAAATCAAAAAGAGACGGAAGGGTGGATGGTGGGTGTGTCAGGAGGGGCGTGGCAGCGCGAGGTTGCTCTGGCGGAAACTTGACACTTCCTGGAGGCTCTGGGAGGAGGAAGACACCACGACGACGCTGGGAGGACTGGGAGGACTAGAGGACTGGGAGGACTAGAGGACTAGAGGACCAGAGGACAGGCGAGTCTCACAGAGGGTTGGGGTCTCAGACAGGAAACAGAGGAGGGAGAACTGATCCGGAGCAAGGTTCCTGGGAGGAGAAAGTCCAAGCAAACATTTGGGTAAACGAAACTCAGGTCCTTGACTTTGTGCTCTCAGCCAATCAAACTGGGTGGCTCTCAGAGGGAAGGCTTTTCATTGGCGACTGGGAGGACTTGACCCTTGACCCCTCCAAAGGGGCCTATTGCAGCCCACGGAGAGCCAGAGCCATGTGGCGCGAGCATCGCCCCTCCCGGTCAGTGCCGGTATTTAGGACACAGAAGAGCTTTTGTTTGGCAGTTGGAGCCCTCCCTCCCATCCCACCCACCCAGAGACACATGGAGAAGTGCTGTGGTCAGTGGGTTTCCCTCAGCTCACAACAGCCAGGGTGGCATTGAGGGGGGGGTCGTAAAGCACTCAGGCTGGTCTGTGAACAGGGGGGAGGGGCGGGGGCGGGAGGCGTTGCGTGTCTCCGGAGCGGTTCTGACTGTACTTGTTGTGTTTAGGTGTGAGGAGGAAGACAGGGAGACGACATGGATGTGAAGAGGAAGGAGATGGACCTGCTGAGCAACAGCATGGCGGCCTACGCACACATCAAAGGTCAGCGACCACGCCCTCTCGCCATGACACGGCTGTTTAGCGGATGTTTGTGTGTGAAGCAACATGCAGGAAGGGCAATCAAGCCAGTGAACTGTTGATCTGCAGTCCAATCCTGTGCCACTGAGCCATGTCAGTTATCACAAACTCGGTTATAAGGTTTATACCATGGCATACTGTAGCCTATATTTTGTAATAATCCACGCATTTTGTTTTTGAAACATTTCAAAACATACAGGATAGGATCCACACAGTCCCTCTACACCATAAAATACATAGACAGTTTTTAAACAGACATTGAATGCATATTTAGTGGTTGAAACCCTTTTAACGGTTGCAGTAAGATGATTGCTGAATGTCTACTTGAAGGACTAGAACACGATATGCTTCTTATTCACCCCATCTCAGCAGGGCTTCGTTCTTAAACGTGTGGAGTAAACGAGGAACACATGCAGCGAATAACATCACGACTCAGTGTTTGAACAACCAAAGCATGGATGTTTGTTTCTCTGACTGTCTTTCCCATCCCTGGTCCTCGGGCCCCACTGCCCTGCATGTTCTAGATGTTTCCCTCTTCCAACACACCTGGTTCAAATGAACGGGTCATTATCGAGCTCAGCAGAAGCCTGATAACGACCGCTTCATCTGAATCAGGTGTGTTGAAGCAGGGAAACGTCTAGAACATGCAGGGCAGAGGGGCACAAGGACCAGGGTTGGGAACCACTGCTCTACGACTATCTGACGGTCCTGTTTCCTCCCCACAGACAACCCGGAGAGCTTCGGCCTGTACTTTGTGATCGGTGTGTGTTTCGGCCTGGTGCTCACCCTGTGCCTGCTCGTCATCCGCATCTCCTGCAAGCCCCGCCTGGCCACCAAGCCGCCTGCGCCTGAGAAGAAGTGCCTGAAGGACTTCAGCGAGGATGAGGATGAGGAAGAGAGCGAGGACGAGGAGGAGGAGGAGGAGGAAGGGGACGTGGAAGCACCGGCGACGCTGCCCAGCACAGAGATCGCCGTCGGCAACCACAACAGCCAATCGGACGGGACTTTGAGCGTGAACGTGTTCACGTCTGCCGAGGAGCTGGAGCGGGCGCAGCGATTGGAGGAGAGGGAGCGAATCATACGCGAGATCTGGAGGAACGGGCAGCCGGATATTTTGGGTTCAGGAACGGGGACCATCGGAAGGGTTCACTACTACTAACACTACCCCCACCGCCCCACATCCTGCCAGGGCGAGTCACTTCCTGTGGGTCTTAACACTGCCCCTCCCCCCGCCGCCTCACATCCTGCCAGAGCGAGTCACTTCCTGTGGTGAACTGTGGGTATTCCCCAGAGGGGCTCTAGGACCCAGCAGGAGTCATGATGGAGAACACTGGGACAGGAGGAAGCTAGGTGCTGGCCTAGAGGTCAGCGTTGCCATAGTGATCATGGTCGGGCGTGGCTCATAGTAGTTCACGTTGCACTTCAACCAGACCTTATCTCCCCCTCTACTCCCTTTCCTCCCCCATCGCATCCTCATTCCCCTGTCTCCCCCTGTCTCCCCTCCCCACCCTCTCTTCCATCCTGTCTCCCCCTGTCTCCCCTCCCCACCCTCTCTTCCATCCTGTCTCCCCCTGTCTCCCCTCCCCACCCTCTCTTCCATCCTGTCTCCCCCTGTCTCCCCTCCCCACCCTCTCTTCCACCCTGTCTCCCCCCTCTCCCCTCCCATCACCCCCTTCTATCCCCCAACCCCCCTACCCCATTTAGGAGTAACCCTGCAGTCATGTGAGTGGTGCCCCAGCAAGGGGGGCTGGGGGCCAGTGGTGCCCCCATCTGGCCTCAGGAAGCAGGCCTGCTGGTGACCGTGACTGAGGGGGCCGCAGGGGGCCGAGGGGGGCCGAGCGGGCGTGCAGAACGTGTGTCCTCAGACTGAAACACCAAGAAATGGAATGTTGATGTACGGTGACCAGGCCACTGCTGTTGAACGATTTACGGCAAGAAAATAGGACCAAATGTTTTACAACAGCAGGTCTTTTATTTGTTGTCCTTTTGGAATGAGGATGTTTCCTCTTGTACGTTTACAGAGGGATGTTTCTGTGAACAAAGACCCCAGTGGCTTAAAGAGGTCCCAGAATCTTTGAGGAGGAAATAGCAGAGCTTAAGCAAACAAATGCAAACTGATTTGAGGGATGGTTTTTCACCCAAGGATATAAGGTTGTGTTATTTCAGTTTTAGGAAACAATTACACTAAATTGGGAAATTAAAGAATTACATTTAAATAATTAAATAGATGTTTTGTGGTTGTTTAATTTTGCATTCTGTCCTACGGTCTGTTTTGAAAACAGAGCTGCAGCATAACATGTCCTTGGACCCCAGATATATCCGCAGAGCAAAGTCTGTCTGGATCTGGTGGTTTTGAGACAAACCAAAACACCAAAGACAGGTCTCCATTACTCCCTTGAATGCATTGAAATGTCACAGATATGTTTTTTTATATTAAAAGTTGTAGAAGACTCACAATGACTAATTGTTTCTTCACAGCTGAGGAAGAGAGAACCTTCAGCATGAATCTTAGATAAACGTTCTTACAGAAGAAACTTTTTTATCTTATTTCATAACTTATATTATAACTTATTTTTGTTTTTTATCAGAGACGAAAAATGTATATTCAGTAAAGGGTTTGTATCTGCTTCTCATGGTGTTTGGAGACTTGCAACGCGCCCAAACCTGCGATGAGACTCTCAGAGGAGGTGGTGATGATAGCTATGTGTCCTCCTTGGCTGTCTTGTTAAAGTTGTAAATATGTTTAGGACTATGTCTGTTCAGAGTTCAGCTTATCTGCTCTACGCCAAATCCCAGGATCTACCAGAGAAAGAAAATAATAACACTATACCATTTCTTCTTTATTGAACTTCTATTTTGTGTTCAAAGATTGATAACAATCTTTGTAGATTGTGATCGTGACAGTTAATTTCATTCCTGCCAGCGCCATATGCTAATGCATGAATATAATTAAGACTGAACACATGAATGAGACCAGAGAAGGCTAACAGGCTGGAACTCCAATTAGGAGGCCTGAACAAACAGCCAGCGTCACCGCACAGAGAACCTCAACTCAGCGTGGGAAAAGAACCCGACACGCCACCAAGAGCATCTGAACACGGCCGACGACGGTACGACTGCAGGACTGTAATTTGCGGCTTTCCGACGGATTTGGAAAAACACCAGTTTGTAAATAATCACTGCGACAGCACACTCACTCCTTTCTTTCAGCGAGCTGGGGATTTTTTCCTTCATGTTTGTCTGTGAAACATAACACTCTCTGTAGACGTCAGGCAGGCAAGTTCCCCAGTAAAAGTATTAGAGATGCAAATCAACTAGACACAGGCCTTGAGGATAGTATCTGAGATGAGAGAGTCTGCCGAGTAAGACAAAGCCGTTTCTCTTGTCTCTGTGATGTTGCTAGGATACGTGTTGGTCTGAGGCTGGAGGCTCCGTCTCAGCTGTGGTGAGACTCGGGGCGTCGTCACGCAGGCTGTGCTGATGAACCTCACGCTCCCTCCTCCTGTCTCCTGGACAGAGGCATCCTGTTCTCAGTCGCTGCAGCTTCTAGTCATTTCTAATTTTAACCGATCTGTTTGTTTCCTACAGAGGATTTGACCTTTGGCCTTCAGCTTCCTCTGCCTGTGGCTCTCTGCATGCTCAGCGGTTTCGTCGACTGTTACAGCCAGTTTCATCCTTACAAAAACACATGTTCCTTTCCTGTTCTATTCCTATTTTTATTTGTATTTTTTGTACTATTTAACTGTCTGATAACCCTTGCAGATCATTTTTCTTTTCTTTTTGGTCTCGTCTTCTCATCATGATAGGTGACCATCTAACATGGAATAACTCGTTTGAAAATAAACTGCCCAGTTGTATTTTCCAGGCCATAAGAATACAGTATTGTATTTTAATATACCTTGTAAAAATATAAACAGTACAGTATCAACAGACCGTATTTATTTTTGCTTCTTTCACCTTACACTCGCGGTTCAGCCCTCCAGGAAATATGAACTCAATAATGCGTATTCAATGTGGTTTTTTAAAAATAGTTTGTTCCCATGGCAGTTTGAGAAACCCACTCTCCTTAACGAGCCACAGATGTGCTCCAGATGTGCTCCAGTCTTCGCCTCTCAGTGGCTGTTCCCCAACCAAGTAACCAGCCTCAGACCAGCCTCAGACCAGCCTCAGACCAGGAAGTACATCCACAGAGCTTGACGGACCAACGAGTCAAGGCCCAAAAATGGGAAACATCTGACACTTAGAACTGTGTCCTAGTCGGCCCTCGTCGGCCCTGGTCAGCCCTGGTGGGTCCTGGTGGCCCTGGTCGGCCCTGGTCGGCCCTGGTCGGCCCTGGTGGGTCCTGGTGGCCCTCGTCGGCCCTCGTCGGCCCTGGTCGGCCCTGGTGGGTCCTGGTGGCCCTGGTCGGCCCTCGTCGGCCCTGGTGGGTCCTGGTGGCCCTCGTCAGCCCTGCACTGTCTCTCACTGTGCCTATGTGATGTTGGACAAGTCTCATTGGACAGGTCTTATTTAGTTCCTATGTGTTCTTCTTCTATTTAGTTCTGTGTCTCTCATGAGGTCTGTGTCTCTCATGAGGTCTGTGTCTCCCATGAGGTCTGTGTCTCATGAGGTCTGTGTCTCCCATGAGGTCTGTGTCTCATGAGCTCTGTGTCTCATGAGGTCTGTGTCTCATGAGGTCTGTGTCTATCATGAGGTCTGTGTCTAATGAGGTCTGTGTCTCATGAGGTCTGTGTCTCATGAGGTCTGTGTCTCTCATGAGGTCTGTGTCTCATGAGGTCTGTGTCTCATGAGGTATGTGTCTCATGAGGTCTGTGTCTAATGAGGTCTGTGTCTCATGAGGTCTGTGTCTCTCATTAGGTCTGTGTCTCATGAGGTCTGTGTCTCTCATGAGGTCTGTGTCTCATAAGGTCTGTGTCTCTCATTAGGTCTGTGTCTCATGAGGTCTGTCTATCATGAGGTCTGTGTCTCATGAGGTATGTGCTGTTGATCCACGGTCCTGGAGGAACGTTCTTTTGTTTCTCTGTGTTTTGTACGATCTGGATATGATTGAAATGACAATAAAAGCCACTGGAACTGAACGGAAAACAACAAACACCGCTCAATTCTATCAAAAATTGAACAGCAAGGCTCGCCATATCCCAGCATTCGCTGTTTACATTCTGATGAGTCATCTTGTTCTAAGTTTGGGAGTTTAGATATCCAGTGTGAACTCTGATATGTTCTTTATACAGCTGCTGGACACAGCGCCTGCAAGCTTTTCTGGTGGAAAAATCAAAATTGTTTATTTTATTCTTGGCGTTCATTATTTTCTATTCAGTTTGACTACACAACCATTTTTAAACAATGTTGAAACAATAAATAAATGTAACACACTTCAACCTAACTTGATCACGTAAAAGATTGATTGAAAATTCTTGCAAAGGAACAAACTAACTACTGTTGCTTTCCAGTAGTAAATAAAGTCTAAAGAAGTTACAAACGTTTGTGTTACATCAGACAATAGCAGAGCAAAGGCTCCCCCTGGTGGATGAAAGAAACACTACAACTTAAAAGAACATTTCCACAACCATGTAATTCCAAAACAATGACAATGTCCACAGATGCAAGCTGCTTCATAAAAACAAAAACATTTTAAAACACAGTAGCTTTTATATACAATTGCAGTTTACAGTGTGTACAAGAATAAAGAAATTTGTGATGTTCAAAAGTAATAATTAAGTCATAGTTTTTTTTCATTATCAAAATAGTTCCACTTATGTAACTACAAAATAGTAATAAAAAAAGCCCATATTGGAAAGAAAGAAAAACATGTTACCCTCCATTCTTCCTTGGTGTGTACCATCTATCTCTTCCACAGGGGGCAGCGGACTGACCATAACAAGAACTGCAATATTAAATATCTGCTCACAGCGTCAAGGTCCAGCATTCTCTATCACTAAGCAACCAGACGGATTCTATTCCTCCGGTATCCTTAGCTACAGTTACCAGGGAGACACAGCTACTGTATCGGTCTGCGTCCCCTCCCTCTCTCCGCCTCACTTCCTGTTAGCCTCGGTCCCGTTCACCATTCCAGGGCTGGGCCCTGCAGAGCGTGAGGGCTGTGCACTGAGCGGTACCGGAGGGGGTTAATGTTTGGGCAGAAGACGTTGTACTTCCTCCTGCACAGGGAGGATTAGGGTTAGGGGTCATTAGATCACTCAGTTCCTCACATGGTTGTATGGGTGGAGGTTTAGGTGGTGGTCTAGGTTGAGCTGGTCTAGGTTGTGGTGGTGTATGTTGTGGTGGTCTATGTAGTGAATATCTAGGTTGTGGTCTAGCACAGGTCTTGTGGAGTTTATGTTGAGTTGGTCTAGGTTGTGGCCTAGGTTGTGGCCTAGGTTGTGGTCTAGGTTGTGGTCTAGGTTGTGGTCTAGGTTGTGGTCTAGGTTGTAGAGTCTATATTGAGTTGGTCTAGGTTGTGGCCTAGGTTGTGGCCTAGGTTGTGGTCTAGGTTGTGGTCTAGGTTATGGAGTCTATATTGAGTTGGTCTAGGTTGTGGTCTAGGTTGTGGTCTAGATTGTGGAGTCTATATTGAGTTGGTCTACGTTGTGGTCTACGTTGTGGTCTAGGTTGTGGTCTAGGTTGTGGAGTCTATATTGAGTTGGTCTAGGTTGTAGTCTAGGTTGTGGTCTAGGTTGTGGTCTAGGTTGCGGTCTAGGTTGTGGAGTCTATATTGAGTTGGTCTACGTTGTGGTCTAGGTTGTGGTCTAGGTTGCGGTCTAGGTTGTGGAGTCTATATTGAGTTGGTCTACGTTGTGGTCTACGTTGTGGTCTAGGTTGTGGTCTAGGTTGTGGTCTAGGTTGTGGAGTCTATATTGAGTTGGTCTAGGTTGTGGTCTAGGTTGTGGTCTAGGTTGCGGTCTAGGTTGTGGAGTCTATATTGAGTTGGTCTAGGTTGTGGTCTAGGTTGTGGTCTAGGTTGTGGAGGTCTAGGTTGTGGAGGGCTAGGTTGTGGTCTAGGTTGTGGAGTCTATATTGAGTTGGTCTAGGTTGTGGTCTAGGTTGTGGTCTCGGTTGTGGAGGTCTAGGTTGTGGAGGGCTAGGTTGTGGTCTAGGTTGTGGTCTAGGTTGTGGAGTCTATATTGAGTTGGTCTAGGTTGTGGTCTAGGTTGTGGTCTCGGTTGTGGAGGTCTAGGTTGTGGAGGGCTAGGTTGTGGTCTAGGTTGTGGTCTAGGTTGTGGTCTAGGTTGTGGAGGGCTAGGTTGTGGAGGGCTAGGTTGTGGAGGGCTAGGTTGTGGTCTAGGTTGTGGTCTAGGTTGTGGTCTAGGTTGTGGAGGTCTAGGTTGTGGTCTAGGTTGTGGTCTAGGTTGTGGTCTAGGTTGTGGTCTAGGTTGTGGAGGTCTAGGTCACCTCACTAACCTGCAGAGCTGTGCGTTTGGTCCTCTCCTCTTTCAGTTCTTCTTTCAGTTCCTCAATGTCTCGCCTGGTGAGTGAGGAGACAACAGCTTAAAAAAGACATTTACCATTTCCAGAATGATCCAGACAAGTTACAGATGCTGAGTAGTTAATTGGTTACTAAGCTGTTTTAGGCTATACCTTGAAATAATGCCAATACTTTTATTTGCTCATGATATTAAAGAAAATATGCCTATTCCATGAGTGGTCAGAAGAGGGCAGTACTCACACATGCCGTGCCTGTAGCAGTTCCAGGGCCATCCTGAGCTCTTTGACCTCAGCCTGCAGGCCATCCTGGGAAGCCCCCTCTCCCGCAGCCTTGGGCGGGGCCGGCCGGGCTGGGGGAGAGGTCCTGGGCTGGGGCTCTGCTTTAGAGCAGGTCGGTGCCAGGTTTTCTGCAACCTGCAACCACAACGACCAGCAGGTGACCAGCAGCAGAATCAGAGTCAGCTGACACATCTCCATTAGACTGGGTCAGCTGACACATCTCCACTAGACTGGGTCAGCTGACACATCTCCACTAAACTGGGTCAGCTGACACATCTCCATTAGACTGGGTCAGCTGACACATCTCCACTAGACTGGGTCAGCTGACACATCTCTACTAGACTGGGTCAGCTGACACATCTCCATTAGACTGGGTCAGCTGACACATCTCCATTAGACTGGGTCAGCTGACACATTTCCATTAGACTGGGTCAGCTGACACATCTCCATTAGACTGGGTCAGCTGACACATTTCCATTAGACTGGGTCAGCTGACACATCTCCATTAGACTGGGTCAGCTGACACATCTCCATTAGACTGGGTCAGCTGACATGCTGGATCAATTTACACAAAGAAGAAGATTAAAATAACTGTTGTACTTTAGTCTGGATCTTCTCTGTCTGGATCTTCTTGGGTGACACTGCAGCTTCTGTCAGGTCCGGGGCCCCAGGAACCTGGGGAACGACAGCAACCAATCAAACACCTCCAGGACTGCCAGCACTCACACACTTCCTGTGTCGGTCACACTTCCTGTGTCGGTCACACTTCCTGTGTCGGTCACACTTCCTGTGTCGGTCACACTTCCTGTTTGTAACACTCCCTGTATGTCAGCAACTCTTGCAAACAGCAGTGAGCAAAATTACTGCGTTCAAAGGGCTTTTACACGATTAAATCAAGTTATGTACAATTGCATTTGGCGCCACAAACACCAAAGTACAAGAATGTGTTTCATCACTAATGTTGCTACCAGGCAGTTTCTGGGAAGGACATACCTTCCTGCTTTTTTTCTTATTTTTTTTTCTTTTTTTAATGATTTTATACAACCTTCGCCAAGTAAACAAAACCTTAAATAATGGTCTGTTACCATCTTTTATTGTAATTTGTCTCAGCAAGTTAAGAAATAACTTATATGACCCAAAATACTTAAATGAATTGTATATTCTTGGGGGGCGTCAGGTGGCTGAACGGTTAGAGAATCGGGCTAGTAATCTGAAGGTTGCCAGTTCGATTCCTGGCCGTGCCAAATGACGTTGTGTCCTTGGGCAAGGCACTTCACCTTACTTGCCTCGGGGGGAATGTCCCTGTACTTAGTGTAAGTCGCTCTGGATAAGAGCGTCTGCTAAATGACTAAATGTAAATGTAAAATGTAAATGTATTCTTGGAAAGCTTATTCTACCTCAGGTGTATTTTGTCTGCAGAAACATGTAACACTGTGATAAAAACCTAATCTCTTGCATACAACTCCTTATAATAATTAGATTTTCTTCAAAATAATAATATAGGATTAGTTACTAACCAAGCATTTCGTGCAAATTAATAATTATCTTTGGATTTGAGGTTTATGTTGTTTAGTTGTAACTTGTTTAACTACATGCTCTTATGGTTATTCCTTTTGGGACTTATTTGCTTTTCACAATGTATGCTTCATGTTTTGGCTACCTGCAATGTTTGGGGCTATCACGTTGTTATGATCAGTGACCTATGCACTTTTGTAAAGCTCTCTCTTGGAAGTCGCTTTGGATAAAAGCGTCTGCTAGATGCATAAATGTAAATGCTAGTAAAACTTCCTGTCGGGAAACTCTGAAACTAGCCACGCCCCCTAGATACCTCTTAAAGAAACACACACCAATATAACCTCTGCCCGCAGGGAAACTTTGACTCACTGGAGAAAACCTGATTAGTCATTGGTGAGACAGTGCTACACTATTACTGACCTCACCTCTGGGGTGGTGGTGACTGAACAAGTTTGTATACTTTCAATATTAACATTTGATTCAATTCCAATCTTTTTAGACTCTTATTGTACATAAATAGTGTAGGTTAAGAAGTAATATGAACAATACACTCTCTCGTTCTGTCCCAGGAGGCAGATTTCCTTTCTTTCTGAAAATTGTAAATCTGTCCCCCCCCACTTCTTAATAAGGAAATTATAATCATGGTCCGCATCCTCAGTTATCCAGCTGTCCCCCACATTAGAAAACACACCTCCAGCCCTGCTCCACCCCTGCTCTGACGCCCCTCGACTGCCCCACTGATTCCAGCCTCAGAGGGGCCCAGCTTCCTGGAGGAGCTTCCTGTGCTGGCACCCCCTGGTGGTGAGGACGGGCACCTACGTGTGTGAGGGGGCCCGAGGGGGGTCTCCTCTGGGGGGGCTTGGCTCTGGTGGCCGTGGGGTGGTTCAGCTTCTCTGTAGACACGTCCACGCCATCAAACTGTTCCAGGTTGCCCTCCTCCACGGGGTTAGGGGAGGAGGGGGGAGGGAGGGCACCGTTGGGCCTGGTGCAGCAGGAGAGGAGGGGGAGGGGGAGGAGGGGGAGGAGGGGGAGGAGGGGAAGAGGGTGAAACAGAAGCATCATAAATGAGCTGAAGCTTAATAATGACTGTAGGCTGCTGTTGTGTTGTTGTTTTTACACACGTGTTTCTCGTCACAGTGAGTTCTCTGAGGGGAAGTCCAAGTGTAGCGAGGGCACAAGCAGAAAGACGCACAAAGGCGGGTGATAATAAAAGGCCTTCCGTCAAAACCACACTGTGGTTCATAGTTGGTTTCACCAACTGTGAAACCAACTATGATAAAGCGCTGTGATTTCTGTGTTCAGGCGCCTCACCCCAGCAGCAGGGGGGGCGGAGCAGGGGGGGCGGAGCCTCGTCTCATACCTGGCGGGGGTCCGCCTCAGGTGACTCCTGCCAACATGGACACTGAGTCTCTGATCCCGGGTGAAAATCACACCCTTCCATGTAAACATGGCCATGCGGTTTCCTCTGTCAGTAGTCCCTTTAACACAGGGGCGTTTTTGTTGCCTCAGTGTGTGTGTGTGTGTGTGTGTGTGTGGGGGTGCTTTTATGCATGAATGCTTCTGAGCATGTGTGCGTGCATGCGTGTGTGTGCGTGCATGTGTGGGTGTGTGCTGTACAGGAAACAGGAAATAGCTGCCTGCTGTAGTCTGTTCAGGCCCACTGTGACTCATCCTAGTTTCCAGACTAGCTCGGCGATCCTGGCATTCAGAACGCCATGGCAACCAGGGAACTCAGAGAAGGCTTTATGCGAGGGCTAGTGAAAACAAAAACAAACTGTTTCCGAAGTGTGATTTAACGGACATTCTGCTTCTTTGAACAGCAGTTTAGATCATTGAACATGTGCCCCATTCATCTGTCCTGCTGGGTGGGAGATCCTTCTGTTTGCTGAGAACATTCTAGGACCCTCTCTGAATGATGGTGTGTAGGGTAAGAGAGGGCCTCACGCATGAACAGGGGTGGATGTCATGCCGCAGCAACAAGGAACGAAGCACCAGCAACCTCATGACGGGGGAGCCGTGACAAGCTGGAGGTCCGACACAACGTCAGGGTGAGGAGAGCTGAGGCTAGGGAGAGACGCTCCACTCACCTGGGCGCAGGCTTGGCAGGCTTGTCCTTGACGGGCGGAGGAGACGGCCTGTTGATGCTGGGCAGCTTCACCTTGGTGGGGGGGTTGGCTCTTAGGTCCTTACTCTCTGCTTTCTCATCTGGACAACATAGATGAGTTAGACATAGAAGATCAACACAGTAACAACACAGTAACAGCACAGTAACAGCACAGTAACAGTACAGTAACAGCACAGTAAAAGCAGAGTAACAGCAAAGTAACAGTAACAGCACAGTAACAGCACAGTAACAGTAACAGCACCAGTAACAGCACCAGTAACAGCACCAGTAACAGCACAGTAACAGCACAGTAACAGTACAGTAAAAGTAACAGCACCAGTAACAGCACAGTAACAGCAACAGCACGGTAGTCTTACCTTTAGGCTTCGCTGGGATCCCCTTCTCCATGGCTGAAGCCTCAACCTTGACTGAAACAAGACAACAAGTGAATAAGTCATTAAAAGGTTTAACAATGATGGACATTTTTTTAAATGTATATCAGAAATATAATTGCTCGTAAAAACAACCCAAAATAGACCAGAATGTACCCTTTCTCACGTTAAAAAACTTCCTTTAGTCTCTACCAGTACACACTGGTAAACGTTATTGTGGCTCAAGTAAACAATGCTAATGTTCGTTGCTTTTATTGCGTCCTAGCTTGAGTGCGGTAACATGGGATCCCACAGCCTTGCAGCTCCCTGGAGCAGGCCAGGTCACAGCTGGGGCCAGCACTAGTACCAACATACATCCCCAGGGCCAGGCCAGACAGCAGCTGACACACACAAACACACATTCACAAACACACACGCACACAAATATGCACACACTCTCTCTCTCTCAAACAAACACACAAACACACACAAACATGCACACACTCTCTCAAACCCACACATTGCTCACACAGACCTCGTAATTGTTTAATCTTTTTTAACGTTCTTACAGGAAAACATTAAACAAACATCTCTCAGAGTTTCCGCCTATCTTGCTGACAAGTTCTAGAACACCGTGTTTGTTTGAAGCCAGTCCACCATTCCCAGGGGTCAGCAGAGATGGATTGTGGACACCTACAGTAGCCACAAACCTACAAACGAATCTCTGCGTAGCTTCTGTAGCTCCATCTAATCATTCCAGTCAAACGCTCAGACCCTGGGCGGCACTGGCACCCAAACACACAGCAGCCTTGTGAAGGAGTGAGTTTCACACCTTCCCAGCAGAGAAACACCTGAACCGTGAACCCTACCTGTGGTCTTTAAACCTTCAGTCCAACCATCCACAGACCAGAGAGAGAGCAGCTCCTTGGCCCGTCTGTGAACACAACCCAGACAAGACCTCTCTTTGGGCTCCGCCCTCCGCTTCCTCCAAGACGCCTGGTCACATGACCAGCCCCCCCACCCCCCCTGCCTTCCACCCACACCATGGTCTACGACTTCCTGTGACATTTCCCTAGTGAGCGTGAAAATAGAGGGATGGGAATCCTGGGGAAATGATTTTGTAGTTACTGCAGTCTCCTGAAGAACTTTTCAGGGAACAAATCTCTACATATATGTGTCATGTAGAATATGGAACTGGGAGGCTGAAGTTACAGTAAGACTTTCTGTCGTTAAACTGTAGATCTTTGGATGAAGAAGCATCAAATAAAAGAGGTTTCTACGAAACACAGAGACTGATAAAGTTCACAAAACCGCTAGCAGCTAACCAAACAGCAAGTTACCTAATAAGCACTTCACCAATTCAAACATAAGCAGAAATGTGTGTATGTCTAAGTGTTGGTGTGTGTGTGTGTGTGTTCAGGCAGGATTTGGAGTGTTGTAGATGAAACTGTTCTGCCACCACATCCTCCTCAGGGCTGAAAGCCTCCTGATATGAGCTCCTCATCCTCTTGCAGCAGCAGTCTCTCACACATCCTCTATCTCTCTATTTCAGATGATCTAGAGGGACCCTTTCACCAACAACACTGCACCCGTCCTTCACAAAAGGTCACATTCAGAAAAACACTTTAGGAGATAGCCTTCGTATGGGACTATTTTAAGCCTGGCCAGCCTCTGACATCTCTGAAGAGCATCTGCTAACAGAGAGCCTAGCACGCTAGCTAAACGTGACGAATTCCCTCTGACATCTCTGAAGAGCATCAGCTAACAGAGAGCCTAGCACGCTAGCTAAACGTGACGAGTTCCCTCTGACATCTCTGAAGAGCATCAGCTAACAGAGAGCCTAGCACGCTAGCTAAACGTGACGAGTTCCCTCTGACATCTCTGACGAGCATCAGCTAACAGAGAGCCTAGCACGCTAGCTAAACGTGACGAGTTCCCTCTGACATCTCTGAAGAGCATCTGCTAACAGAGAGCCTAGCACGCTAGCTAAACGTGACGAGTTCCCTCTGACATCTCTGAAGAGCATCAGCTAACAGAGAGCCTAGCACGCTAGCTAAACGTGACGAGTTCCCTCTGACATCTCTGAAGAGCATCAGCTAACAGAGAGCCTAGCACGCTAGCTAAACGTGAAGAGCATCAGCTAACAGAGAGCCTAGCACGCTAGCTAAACGTGACGAGTCCCGGCTGACAGATCTGACTTTGTGACGGAACAAAACTAGTGCATCCTCGACAAAACATGACAAATGTTTGCCTCACACTATCGTCCTCTACTGGGGTTACATAAGCTCTCAAGACATCTGAATTGCGCAAGGTCAAAAGAACAATGGATGGCGGTTTTGGTCATAAAACCTCAGTGTGGTTTTGTGTGATGGCAAGCCAACCCGCTATCAGAACAAGCTATTATTAGACAGCACGGCAGATCCACGTATTGAAGCATGATGTTCTTCTAGGGATCGTGCTCTCAAGCTTCTACTTACATCAGGGAGCCACGTCGGCCAAAACATCACACACTAACAGAGCAATGCAGATATGAAGACTGACAGCCTTCCAAACTGATAGTGCTGATTGTGCAGCAGTTCCAACCATGTTCAGTCACACGCTACATGCTACACGCTGCACGCTACACGCTACAAGCTACACGCTACACGCTACAGGCCTGTTCACTCTGCTCAAACCTTATCCAACAAGCACCAACAAGCACCAAACATTCTCTTGTTGGCTGTTGGGTTTAGAAGGGTTTGGAAAGACAATAGTGTCATTTCACATTGTCCCAACAAACACCAAGAGGCAAATCACACCAAACCAACACACCACTATCCACTCTCTATCACTCTGCTATCCGCCTTGCCACTAACGCCCCTTCCCACGCGCACCTCTGTACTCTTTACTCCCTGGTCAACTGGCCCTCACTTCACACCCATCGTAATATTCACTGGCTTATCCTCATCTACAAGACCCTTCTTCACCGGACACCCCCCTACCTGGCTCACCTGCTGCATCCGCTTCCTGTCACACACAACACCCGGTCCTCTCTCTACTTCCAGTTAAAAATTCCCAAACACAAATCCATCCTAGGGCTAGCATCATTTCAGTCCGCTGCCGCCTCTGACTGGAATGCTCTGCAAAAACATCTCAAACTGGACACATTCATTTCCATCCCTGCCTTCAAAAAAAAAATTTCACTCATCCTCACCGATTTCTGTAAATGCTCTCTCACCTGTTAACCCCTCCCCTTAGTATTTGTTGTCCTATTCATCCCCATGGTCTGTCTGTATGATCTGTTGCCAACTGTTTAGTTTAGTCCTACTGTTGCACCAATGTTGCCTTGTCTGTTTCTCACCTGCCTGTATCCTCTGTTCATTCCTGCCAGTCAGTCTATGTCTTGATTGTGGTTGTACAGTATTTTGACAGTATGACAGTATTTTGGTGTTTAAAGTCAAGGAATGGTTGGTCTTTACTAGCCACAGTGATATCAACCCCTCAGCTTCCAACCAGGGTGAACAGTAAGAACAATTATAATACTGTGCAACAATGCATTGGCTGTCACTGCCACTTCCTGTCGTAGTGGTTGTTTTGATTTTACAGGAAGTAGGTCTCACCTGATCGTCTCTCTGTGCCTTTCCGAACCGGCGGGAGGCTGGTAGACCCGGACTGCAAGAGAAGAAATAACACACACACACTACAGATTAACAACTCAGATTCTGTTCTCAGAGACATCTCCCAGACTTCAGCAGCTACAGATGAAAAGGTTTACAACCTGATCTGTCGAGTAAATAACCGATAATAATTTATAATAATTACTGGAAGATGCGTCCTTGGCTTCATAACCTTTAGCAAAAAAGAAATTAAAATGAAAAATCCCTAGGAATGCGGGAAGTTCTCTGTGAATTCTGATAAAAACAACTTCCCAGATCCACTCACTTGAAGCGTGTCAGTTGGTATCACCATGACGAAGTTGTCAGGGAAGAAACCGCGGTGTCCGTTCAGCTCTCCCTCCCACCACCCCTCGTCCTCCGTGTCCTGCCGGGGGCACATGAGAGGGAATAATGAGCGCCTGGGAGAACCGCACTGTGTCCATGGCAAGCCGACATCTCTGCGTGACGGGTCATCACAAGGCCACGGGAAACACAGTTGATCGCAGCTGTAGATATCGTGACGTCTTCAAAAGCTCTCTACGGAAAATCGTTTTTTCCCCCACTGATAACATCAATTGTTTCTGATTTCGACAGTTGCTCTATTCCATGTAATTGGACTTTGCTGCGTCATACAGTAGATTGTGTCTGTCATCCTCCCGTCAAAGTTTCCTATGAGATAAGAGAGCCACGGCGTCGGCAGCTCAGAGACTAGAAGGCCTGTGAGGTCACGGCCGCCTCGTTAGTCTCTGCGTTAGCATGTTGTAATGAAATGACTTCAGGAAGCTGTGTCAGGAGAAGAGATGGAGGAACACGGGCTGAAGACTGTTGGACAGGAGGACGCAAACTTAGAACGTCTCAAACCTTGGAGATGATCGTAACCATGTCGCCCTTCTGGAGCGACAGCTCATCGTCCGTCAGCGCAGAGTAGTCGAACATGACCTGGCAGCATTCCTTCACTGCAGGGAGGCAGAGCGGGGAGAGCAGAGAGACAGTAGAAGGCGTGAATGGAATGGGTGTTTCTGCTGAACCAGGTTATTACTGAAATGCCCTTCTAATGATGTGTCTAAAAGTGATGGAATGATTCTTTTGTCATGAGTCGTTTGGAACAATTGTCCTGGCAGGCTTAAACCCTCATCTATGTATGACTGGAGTTAGTGTTTGTGTCTGCACTGAGATTCCACTGGAAAGACTTGACCTCTGACTTGACCTCTGACTTGACCTCCGACATAATCCCTGACGTGGAGTCAAGGTAAGAGTTAGTATTTCTGTGTGTCCACGCCCGGAAAGCCCTCGGGTTCAAAACGATGTCAGTCTCTGTCACAACAACAATGAGCTGTCGTCTGCATAGACCATGCAGGACGTTTGTTCTAGAAATAGCCTTCCAGAACCAGGTGAGCGGAAGGTGTGTAGGGTGCTGTGCTGTGTGTGAGGGGGCAGTGAGATCAGCCTGGGGGGTGTGTAGGGTGCTGTGCTGTGTGTGAGGGGGCAGTGAGAGCAGCCTGGGGGGTGTGTAGGGTGCTGTGCTGTGTGTGAGGGGGCAGTGAGATCAGCCTGGGGGGTGTGTAGGGTGCTGTGCTGTGTGTGAGGGGGCAGTGAGAGCAGCCTGGGGGGTGTGTAGGGTGCTGTGCTGTGTGTGAGGGGGCAGTGAGATCAGCCTGGGGGGTGTGTAGGGTGCTGTGTGTGAGGGGGCAGTGAGAGCAGCCTGGGGGGTGTGTAGGGTGCTGTGCTGTGTGTGAGGGGGCAGTGAGAGCAGCCTGGGGGGTGTGTAGGGTGCTGTGCTGTGTGTGAGGGGGCAGTGAGATCAGCCTGGGGGGTGTGTAGGGTGCTGTGCTGTGTGTGAGGGGGCAGTGAGAGCAGCCTGGGGGGTGTGTAGGGTGCTGTGCTGTGTGTGAGGGGGCAGTGAGAGCAGCCTGGGGGGTGTGTAGGGTGCTGTGCTGTGTGTGAGAGGGCAGTGAGAGCAGCCTGGGGGGTGTGTAGGGTGCTGTGTGTGAGGGGGCAGTGAGAGCAGCCTGGAGGGTGTGTAGGGTGCTGTGCTGTGTGTGAGGGGGCAGTGAGAGCAGCCTGGGGGGTGTGTAGGGTGCTGTGCTGTGTGTGAGGGGGCAGTGAGAGCAGCCTGGGGGGTGTGTAGGGTGCTGTGTGTGAGGGGGCAGTGAGAGCAGCCTGGGGGGTGTGTAGGGTGCTGTGCTGTGTGTGAGGGGGCAGTGAGAGCAGCCTGGAGGGTGTGTAGGGTGCTGTGCTGTGTGTGAGGGGGCAGTGAGAGCAGCCTGGAGGGTGGCTGTTGGGGGCCTTCTGACAGCAACATGAGATGCGTGGACTCACCGTTCTTCGTCTTGTTCCTAACGCTGGTCCTCTGAGACAGCTTGTTCTGCTCAAAAACACAGAACACGTACGTATAGTAAACAACCTTCGACAACACTTGTGGTTAATACGTTGTGGTTACCTTAACTACCGTGCAACTAAATGGCAGTACCCGTAGTAAAAACATTGTAGTTACATAGGAACTGCTATGTAATAACTACTGTACACTGACAGTTAAGCTGTGCGCATTATACTTATAACATATTGGTATGGGAGAGGCTGGGCTTCCCAGGGATAAGTGGATGTCAATACTGATCTTGTTTTGGTGACGCAACCTTCAACTGACACTTTCAAAATCCATACCATTAACACTTCACACCATTAAATTACATTTAGGAATTCTTATGAACCTCCAATGTTCACACTATAGGTACTGATAGTCGCATGAAGTTAATGCAACCTGAATGTAAAGTTTTGCCCATGCTTCCAGTGGCAGCGATCTGAACTGTACCTCTTTACTGAAGACTGCGTCGGAGAGCTTCGGCCTGGGCCGGCCCTCGTTCTGCTTCACATCTGCAACACATCCACCAGAGTCAGTCCTGTCCATCTGGACCAGCAGTGAGGGTACAGTACTCTGCTATGAGGAGAACACGGATCACTCAGATCAGGATCCGCTCTGTGAAGCTGTCAGTCCTCACAAGAACCAAGAGCAGCTCTCAGCCGTACGGTGTGTGAGCAGGTGTGTGAGCAGGTGGAACTGAGTTGAACTGGTTTAACTCACTCCTCAGTATGGATACCGGCCCCACCCGCACCATCGAAGAGCGAGCTGCTTGATGGTGCGGCTGGTTAAAGCGCTGTTTATATCAAAGGTACCAAGTTCAAACCTCAGTGTGGGGAGGATCGGGGGGGACGAGTTCAAACCTCAGTGTGGGGAGGATCGGGAGGACGAGTTCAAACCTCAGTGTGGGGAGGATCGGGAGGACGAGTTCAAACCTCAGTGTGGGGAGGATCGGGAGGACGAGTTCAAACCTCAGTGTGGGGAGGATCGGGAGGACGAGTTCAAACCTCAGTGTGGGGAGGATCGGGAGGGCGAGTTCAAACCTCAGTGTGGGGAGGATCGGGAGGACGAGTTCAAACCTCAGTGTGGGGAGGATCGGGAGGACGAGTTCAAACCTCAGTGTGGGGAGGATCGGGAGGGAAGAGTTCAAACCTCAGTGTGGGGAGGATCGGGAGGGAAGAGTTCAAACCTCAGTGTGGGGAGGATCGGGAGGACGAGTTCAAACCTCAGTGTGGGGAGGATCGGGAGGACGAGTTCAAACCTCAGTGTGGGGAGGATCGGGAGGACGAGTTCAAACCTCAGTGTGGGGAGGATCGGGAGGGAAGAGTTCAAACCTCAGTGTGGGGAGGATCGGGAGGGAAGAGTTCAAACCTCAGTGTGGGGAGGATCGGGGGGGACGAGTTCAAACCTCAGTGTGGGGAGGATCGGGAGGACGAGTTCAAACCTCAGTGTGGGGAGGATCGGGAGGACGAGTTCAAACCTCAGTGTGGGGAGGATCGGGAGGACGAGTTCAAACCTCAGTGTGGGGAGGATCGGGAGGACGAGTTCAAACCTCAGTGTGGGGAGGATCGGGAGGGCGAGTTCAAACCTCAGTGTGGGGAGGATCGGGAGGACGAGTTCAAACCTCAGTGTGGGGAGGATCGGGAGGACGAGTTCAAACCTCAGTGTGGGGAGGATCGGGAGGGAAGAGTTCAAACCTCAGTGTGGGGAGGATCGGGAGGGAAGAGTTCAAACCTCAGTGTGGGGAGGATCGGGAGGACGAGTTCAAACCTCAGTGTGGGGAGGATCGGGAGGACGAGTTCAAACCTCAGTGTGGGGAGGATCGGGAGGACGAGTTCAAACCTCAGTGTGGGGAGGATCGGGAGGGAAGAGTTCAAACCTCAGTGTGGGGAGGATCGGGAGGGAAGAGTTCAAACCTCAGTGTGGGGAGGATCGGGAGGACGAGTTCAAACCTCAGTGTGGGGAGGATCGGGAGGACGAGTTCAAACCTCAGTGTGGGGAGGATCGGGGGGGAAGAGTTCAAACCTCAGTGTGGGGAGGATCGGGAGGGAAGAGTTCAAACCTCAGTGTGGGGAGGATCGGGAGGACGAGTTCAAACCTCAGTGTGGGGAGGATCGGGAGGGAAGAGTTCAAACCTCAGTGTGGGGAGGATCGGGAGGACGAGTTCAAACCTCAGTGTGGGGAGGATCGGGGGGGAAGAGTTCAAACCTCAGTGTGGGGAGGATCGGGAGGGAAGAGTTCAAACCTCAGTGTGGGGAGGATCGGGAGGACGAGTTCAAACCTCAGTGTGGGGAGGATCGGGAGGGAAGAGTTCAAACCTCAGTGTGGGGAGGATCGGGGGGGAAGAGTTCAAACCTCAGTGTGGGGAGGATCGGGAGGGAAGAGTTCAAACCTCAGTGTGGGGAGGATCGGGGGGGAAGAGTTCAAACCGCAGTGTGGGGAGGATCGGGGGGGAAGAGTTCAAACCTCAGTGTGGGGAGGATCGGGGGGGAAGAGTTCAAACCTCAGTGTGGGGAGGATCGGGAGGGAAGTGACCGCAGAGCGACACGACTACGCCGGTTATGCAGGGGCCTAGGTTTCATCACTCACCGTTGAAAATGTCAAATCTGTCCCTCCCACTTTATATGAATAAAATCATATTTAACGGCCGCATCGTCAGTTATTAAAACAGCTGTTCCACCCACATTTGAAAACAAGCCCACGTTCCTGGTGTGGCGGCTGTGTGGACACTGGGACGAGACGCACCTTTCGGAGAGACGAAGATCTCTTTGACGAAATTGGAGGGAAACGCTCCAATTCGGCCGTCTTTCATCCCCATCCACCAGCCATCCTCGATCTGCAGAGCACGGGACAGGAAGCACCACAGGCGGAGGAACACACACCAGGGACAGGCCAAGAGAGGAGAAGGAGGAGGCGGAAGAGAGGAGGAGGTGGAGGGGGAGAGAGGAGGAGGAGGGAGAGAGGAGGAGGGAGAGGGGGAGAGAGGAGGAGGAGGGAGAGAGGAGGAGGAGGAGGGGGAAAGGAGGAGGAGGGAGAGAGGAGGAGGAGGAGGGGGGGGAGGAGGAGGGGGAGAGAGGAGGAGGAAGGGGAAAGGAGGAAGAGGAGGGGGAGAGAGGAGGAGGGGGAGGAGGAAGAGGAGGAGGAGGAGGGAGAGGAGGGAAGAGGGAGAAATGGGAGGATCATTTTAAAGGTCAACAGTTGATGTTTTTCTGTTCATCTCCTGAAAGGAAGCGGCCTGCATTTCAGCAGCCAGCAGCAGATTAGGACGCAAAACATCAACATTGGAGCTTTTACTCAGAAATTATGAGGACTCTCGATGAGATAACTTGACAGGCGCAAACGTGTTGAGAACTGGTCTCACCAGTTCCCTGTCACACTTCACAAGGTTTCTAAAGAACATTCCAGAATGGCTCTCTTACCTTGACAAAGAATATGAGAACCGGGTTCAGTTCTATTTATAGCAACGTATGCCTGTCAATCTGATACTTACATAACCCAAGCACATTCATTCCATGCATTCATTGTCAGCATTGGCACTGCAGTACTGTATTTGTGTTAGACTGTATGTTTAGTCTAAAACACCGACAGTGTGAACCACAGATTGAGGGAAGGTATTATTTATAATAATGTTCATAAATAATGTATTTGACAGTCTACGACTTCTCTAATATCTGGACGTGTATGTCTTAGTGGTTAAAGCATTTGACTGAAGATCAAGAGGTCACAGGCTCATATTCCCCACTGTGATTTGAATAAAAATGTCTGCTAGTGTAGAATTAAACATCCCTGTAGCTAGTTAGCGTGTGTCTGTCTCAGGTAGAGAGAGGACAGGCTGTAGCTAGTTAACATTTGTCTCAGGTAGAGAGAGGACAGGCTGTAGCTAGTTAGCATGTGTCTCAGGTACAGAGATGACAGGCTGTAGCTAGTTAGCATGTGTCTCAGGTACAGAGATGACAGGCTGTAGCTAGTTAGCATGTGTCTCAGGTACAGAGATGACAGGCTGTAGCTAGTTAGCATGTGTCTCAGGTACAGAGATGACAGGCTGTAGCTAGTTAGCAGGTGTCTCAGGTAGAGAGAGGACAGGCTGTAGCTAGTTAACATTTGTCTCAGGTAGAGAGAGGACAGGCTGTAGCTAGTTAGCATGTGTCTCAGGTACAGAGATGACAGGCTGTAGCTAGTTAGCATGTGTCTCAGGTACAGAGATGACAGGCTGTAGCTAGTTAGCATGTGTCTCAGGTACAGAGATGACAGGCTGTAGCTAGTTAGCATGTGTCTCAGGTACAGAGATGACAGGCTGTAGCTAGTTAGCAGGCGTCTCAGGTAGAGAGAGGACAGGCTGTAGCTAGTTAGCAGGTGTCTCAGGTACAGAGGATATGACAGGCTGTAGCTAGTTAGCATGTGTCTGTCAGGTAGAGAGGACAGGCAGTAGCTAGTTAGCATGTGTCTCAGGTACAGAGGAGATGACAGGCTGTAGCTAGTTAGCAGGTGTCTCAGGTAGAGAGAGGACAGGCTGTAGCTAGTTAGCAGGTGTCTCAGGTAGAGAGGATATGACAGGCTGTAGCTAGTTAGCATGTGTCTCAGGTACAGAGGAGATGACAGGCTGTAGCTAGTTAGCATGTGTCTCAGGTAGAGAGAGGACAGGCTATAGCTAGTTAGCATGTGTCTCAGATACAGAGGAGATGACAGGCTGTAGCTAGTTAGCATGTGTCTCAGGTAGAGAGAGAATAGGCTGTAGCTAGTTAGCATGTGTCTCAGGTAGGTGAAACATTGAACTCCTTTTACATTTAGTCATTTAGCAGACGCTCTTATCCAGAGCGACTTACAGTAAGTACAGGGACATTCCCCCGAGGCAAGTAGGGTGTAGTGCCTTGCCCAAGGACACAACGTCATTTTGCCTGGCTGGGAATCGAACTGGCAACCTTCAGATTACTAGCCCGACTCCCTCACCACTCAGCCATCTGACTCCCGGTAGAGAGAGGATAGGCTGTAGCTAGTTAGCATGTTTCTCAGGTAGAGAGAAGACAGGCTGTAGCTAGTTAACATGTGTCTCAGGTACAGAGGAGATGACAGGCTGTAGCTAGTTAGCATGTGTCTCAGGTAGAGAGAGGACAGGCTTTAGCTAGTTAGCATGTGTCTCAGGTAGAGAGAGGATAGGCTGTAGCTAGTTAGCATGTGTCTCAGGTAGAGAGAGGACAGGCTTTAGCTAGTTAGCATGTGTCTCAGGTAGAGAGAGGATAGGCTGTAGCTAGTTAGCATGTGTCTCAGATACAGAGGAGATGACAGGCTGTAGCTAGTTAGCATGTGTCTCAGGTAGAGAGAGGATAGGCTGTAGCTAGTTAGCATGTGTGTCAGGTAGAGAGAGGATAGGCTGTAGCTAGTTAGCATGTGTCTCAGGTAGAGAGAGGATAGGCTGTAGCTAGTTAGCATGTGTCTCAGGTAGAGAGAGGATAGGCTGTAGCTAGTTAGCATGTGTCTCAGGTAGAGAGAGGATAGGCTGTAGCTAGTTAGCATGTGTCTCAGATACAGAGGAGATGACAGGCTGTAGCTAGTTAGCATGTGTCTCAGGTAGAGAGAGGATAGGCTGTAGCTAGTTAGCATGTGTGTCAGGTAGAGAGAGGATAGGCTGTAGCTAGTTAGCATGTGTCTCAGGTAGAGAGAGGATAGGCTGTAGCTAGTTAGCATGTGTCTCAGGTAGAGAGAGGATAGGCTGTAGCTAGTTAGCATGTGTCTCAGGTACAGGGGAGATGGCAGCAGCACTTCACCTCTCTCAAGATCTCCACGGTCTCCCCGACAACCAGTTCCAGCTCATCCTCGTTCAGCTGACTGTAGGGGAAGGCCACTTCACATTTCCTGGACTGCTTTGTCACCTTGGCTGCAGAAAAACAGACATTTCTCAAACATGGTCGTTAGACCCAAACAGCTCCAGTGTTGGTGGTAATGGACTAACACAATGACATGTGGTATTATCTTGATGAAACACCTCAGAATGTCTGTTCTAACTAATGACTCATTCAGAGACACTCTGAGGTCTAACTGAGCGCTCTGAGGGCTAACTGAATGCTCTGAGATGATACAGATTGCAACCCCTCCATGTTCAGCTTCTGATGCATTGACTTCTCCAAAGCTACTCTTCTGTTCAGTAACAGTGGGCACGCAGTACTCTTTACATGTCGCTCTTTCAGACGTTGTAAACAAACTCGGTAACACTTTAGATCCAGGGTGTTCTGTAACCATTAGGTAATAGGCCTTAGTAAGTCTTATTAACACATTTCAATGTTAGTAAACATCTTATAAGGGCCTTATTACTTATTAACCAACACTTATCTTACAATAACACTAAAACTAACCCTTGCTCTAACCCTTACTAATATTATTAACGCTTATATTGTCTTAATTAGGGGTCAGGTGGCTGAGCGGTTAGGGAATCGGGCTAGTAATCTAAAGGTTGCCAGTTCCATTCCCGGCCGCGCAAAATGACGTTGTGTCCTTGGGCAAGGCACTTCACCATACTTGCCTCGGGGGGAATGTCCCTGTACTTACTGTAAGTCGCTCTGGATAAGAGCGTCTGCTAAATGACTAAAAGTAAATGTAATAACACACATGAATGTTAATGAGCATCTTATAACGGCCTTATTACCTAGTAACTCATTCTTATTACAAACACCTGGTTTTAAAGTGTTACCAGAAACTCTCTGGATGACAGGCAGTCTGACCAGAAGAGCTCTAACTAATCACATTTTTTTAACTTGTTGACAAAAGGGGGTGTAACTTCAAAACCTCTTTGATTTTCTTGACTGTGAGCAGTGGTATTGTGAGGCTGACAAACACATCTAGGTTTAACTCTGGTAGAGACACACTGAATGAGGACTGGAAATACTACTGAGTAATTGATGTATAATAATGGGTACTTTATACTGTATATGATAATGGGTACTTTTAAACGGTAAAAAGGTGATGTTAAGAGATTAGAAACACAAACATACATTTCCTTAAACTCCTTGGTTCTCTTTTGGTGTCTCCAATCAGATACACTGGGACCTCCTGATTGGACAAGAAAACGTGATAAGACACACAACACATGCAAACACACACACACAGAAACTCCACGCACACAAACACATTCTGTGAAAAAAACCCAGCGTGAACACACACACACACGAATACCTCTCCACACACACACACGAATACCTCTCCACACACACACACGAGTACATCTCCACACACACACACACACACACGAGTACATCTCCACACACACACACACACACACACACACAAGTACATCTCCACACACACACACGAGTACATCTCCACACACACACACAAGTACATCTCCACACACACACACACACACACACACCACACGCACACACACACGAGTACATCTCCACACACACACACACACACACACAAGTACATTTCCACACACACACGCAAGTACATCTCCACACACACACACACACAAGTACATCTCCACACACACACACAAGTAAATCTCCACACACACACACACACAAGTACATCTCCACACACACACACACACACACACGAGTACATCTCCACACACACACACAAACACACACGAGTAAATTTCCACACACACGAGTACAGGGAGCAGTGGTGACAGAGACCTTGACAAAGTTGGCCGGGAAGATCCCTTTCTTCCCCTTCAGCTCCCCCTCCAGCCAGCCCTCCTCGCCCGCCTTGGTCACCTTCTTCACCACCTCGCCAGCGCGCACCGTCATCTCATCCCCCATGGTGCCCTCGAAGTCAATCAGCACCAGCACCTCTGCAACACACCGTAACCATAAGACACGTGACTGGACAGGTCACCATAGAGATACGTGACTGGACAGGTCACCATAGAGATACGTGACTGGACAGGTCACCATAGAGATACGTGACTGGACAGGTCACCATAGAGACACGTGACTGGACAGGTCACCATAGAGACACGTGACTGGACAGGTCACCATAGAGACACGTGACTGGACAGGTCACCCATGGAGACACATCGTTACTGGAAAGGTAACCGTGGAGACACAACAGTACTGGGCAGTGTGATGGGTGTTTGAGATGTTCCTCCGGAAACAAGCGTTGTGCTGTGACATTGTCTTCAGTCTGTTCTGATCATTGTTGCTCTGATGTGACTATCTCATGATGAAGACCACTGTCTCTCCTAATGTGATTAACTTGTCACAAAGAGAACCACAGTTAAACATCTGCTCACGTCCCAAGTCCAATGATGGTTCAAAAAGACTGAAAGAATCCTTGTTCCATTGAGAGACACCCAGAGCTGGGTGGAAATGTGTTTGAACATTGACATTAAAGTAGTCCTCAAGTCATATTGTCATTTGAGGCCTTATCGTTCACATTTTGAAATAGAAAGTAAGTAGAAATAGCATGCTGTGTTAATATTTCTGCAAAAAACGGTAACCCATGGTGTTACAACAATGTAAAGGTGGTGAAACAGCTAAGGGCAAAAACTTTTATTCAAGCAACCATAACATCGTTGGTTGAGTAAGTGCAGGAATAAATCTTCCGTAGACTCCATGGCAGATGTGTCCCAGCATCCAGTGAGAAGCTGGTCTTGTCTGAGCATGTCTGGGAGTGCTGCAGGTATGTGCAGCTGGAGGACACAACCTGACACTACAGACAGAACACTTAGGTTCTGTCTCACGGCTGTTGTGTTGGGCTGGCAGGACACGTAAGTCCTACAAGAGGAATGGTATTGTTGTGCGTCAGATCTCAGTTTTACCCTGTCTGAACAAACCCACTTGGACGTCTGTTGCAAACTCCTTTTGTGAATCACAATACAGTGAGCTTATGTGGCATATTTGTTAAGGCTTAGCTCGTAAGGTACAACACTGGACTGACAGAGATGACAGGTCAGTCCAAAGGTTGGGGGCCAACATTGACCTACTTTTACAGTAAAACAGAATTGGTCATTGTGAGGTGTTACACCTCGCGAGACAGTAGGTACACGTCTACAAACACCATGTTTGAATAACAACAACAAACATATTATTTCTACGGTTCTGCGCTGGCCTGCACTGAAACATGACCCGACAGACACACACAGTGAAACCACACGCAGGTTTCATGTCAATACTCCACCCTCGTTTACAACTCACAGACCAAAGTCATGTGTTCAATTAAAGGGTGTCTGAGCTAAAGCTACCACAGACTCAGTTTAGACTCGAGTGAAAATAGTTTCTTGAGATTGCGACAGCTTTTTAAAACAAATGCTAATTCCATCGCCGCTGACAGAAAAAGGCCAGACATTGTGGAAGTGGCTCAAACACAGCCCTGCGAGGGACCATTACACTCACCCATGACTTGTTAGTCAGCTGTACTGTCAGCAGAGCTTGGCTGGATAGTTCTTCCTTCCAGAGCACACAGGCAGACCTCCACACAGAGCAGTGAGCGAGAGACACTGTTGCCTGAGATTCTGACACTGTGCTACAGGAGAGGGGCACGCCTCCTCAGCACAGATTAACATTGGTAACTTTTCTCTGGGTAGTAATGACAAGTCAACAAACAATAGTTGGATGAGTCACTGAGACTAAGAGAGAGAGAGAGAGAGAGAGAGAGAGAGAGAGAGAGAGAGAGAGAGAGAGAGAGAGAGAGAGAGAGAGAGAGAGAGAAGGGGGAAATCAGAGAGAGAGAGAGAGAGAGAGAGAAGGGGAAGACAGAGAGAGAAAGGAAAGAAGAGAGAGAGAAGATAGAGCGATAATGAGAAAGGGTGAAGAAAGAGAGAGGGCTAACAGGTGGAACAGGTTTCCAATGGAAGAACACTGTCAAAACAGGAGTGACGAATCATTTCAAACAGACACTAAAGTGGATGTTATCAGGATTTTGAACTAAAGCATGTATGTGTTTGGGAATTGTTCAGCTGAGGAAACCCATTGCAGGACACTGAAAGACTGAGTCTTACATGGCAGAGATGAATGTGCTTGACTGAACATGAAAACCCCTGATATGTAGGAACAGGCCAGTGCAGATGAAGGAATTGCGTAACCGTGCAGGATGGGAGGAGGGGTATGGAGGCAGAGAGCCGGGGGTAGTGTCATACTAATGTCAGGTTGAGCAACAGGTCAAAGGTCTTCATGACTATACAGCTGCAATGTGATTGGACCTCCATCTAATTAAGTGCCAAACATACCATCATACCCCTTCATCAGAGACTTACACACACACACACACACACAGTATATATATTTATAAACATTTATGAACATTTATTTATCAAATCAAATTAATTTGTATAGCCCTTTTTACACGCAAGCATGTCACAGAGGGCCTCACATACATTATTTATATATTGTATCGATATTGTGTGTGTACTGTATACATACATTTTATGTCGTAACAAACTGAACACACTCAGATATGAATCATAATCCGCATTTTAATTTAAAATCTGAGAAAAAGGCTTTGTAAAAGGAAACATTCAAAAAAGTCTCTTCAACCACAATTAAACTGAACATGAATTGGTAAATCACATGTATACTGTACAAGTTAAGCAGTGCAACCCCACAGCAAGACAAATCATTCCAGATAGTGCAACAATATATATATAAATCTACTTTAAAAACTATGCTTTTAGACACATCAAATATTCCATACATTTTAACCTTCATCTCTATTTTCTATCAAAGACTGACTGAGTTGTACGGCCTTGCGATACAGCTGGATCAGCGAGATCAGGACCGCACGAGAATCCATCCTGCCAAGGTCCAGCTCATCTGTCTGACCCACAGTGGGACCCAGCGTCCTCTGAGGAACTACTGGCAGCTACGGGGGTAGCTGAAGTTAGCCTGTGATAGACCGTGATAGACAGATGGTTCATCCAATCACCTGCCAAGGATTCTTTGAAAGTGCCCGCCCTTTTCCAAAATAATGTCCCAAGTACAACTTTCCAGATGGTTCTGTGTAACAAGCCATCTGGCAAGTCAGGCTGTGAGTTGCAAGCCTACCACATAAAAATGTACCTTTCATTAAAGACAGCAAAGAGAAAAATAAAAACAGTAATTAAAGAAAATTACACCAAAATGCTGAATTTGCAATGAACTGATTTGATCACTGTTTGCTATTCGCTTCACAAAAATGTCGGCATTATTGACAAAAGTAAAATAATGCTTTTAAAATAAGTACATCAGGGAAAATATAGACCCTTGAATATAGACTACTGGGTAACACTTCATATCCAGATGCTTGTAATAAGCATCAGTTAAGAGGTGAGAAGGTCTTAGCACATTTACAAGTCTTATTAACACATACTAATGTTAATGAGCATCTTATAAGGATCTTATTATAAACTCATGCTTACCTAATCTTATGATAACACTAACCCAAACCCTAACCCCTACTATTATTATCAAAACCTATGTACCCTTATCAACACATATGAATGTTAATAAGCATCTTATTAGGGTGTTATAACCTATTAAATAACACTTATTACGATCAGCTGGATCTGAAGTGTCACCGACTACTGTACATATCAAAGTACTGTGAGAAGTCTTAAGTGTGAGATAATGCTAGAAAAGGAATAAGCTACAGTATTAAAATCTGGGTACAGTCTGATTCCAAAAGCCCTTTTTTTCCCTATTTGATTCTGCGCAGACCATGCAGATATGTGGACTTCCAGTCAGCAGTTTCTGTGAAAAAGGATGTTTTAGTTTTCGTGTCTACTGAGCTACCAGCCTCTGTGCAGGTGTGCAGAATACTACCCCTGACCCCTCCCTGTTTGGTCCCGTGCTCAGACTGTGTCTTCCTGTGGGACACTAAAGGACAGAAAACGCTGATGTGATGAGGAGGCAAAAAAGAAAAACTAAGCTGTCATGTATGTTTTTGTTTTATTTTAGTTTTTTTTATCTTAAAAAAGTCTGACAGAAGAATCCATCAGCTGACCCAGCCATCTGTGATGGCGCACTACGCTTCACTCCAGATAAAACACCCGTCTCTGTCCTCTCCTCTGGTATTATACTCCTCCGTTTTGGCCTCAACATCTTGTGTGAACTGCTACTGCGGGTCTGTAAGGTGTTTACACTCGTCTAAGGCACACATAATTTCCCAGTCCTCTACCACAGCTCTGACAGAAGACCCCACGCAACAACCCCAGCTGGGGGCCCAGGGGCAAGAGGAGAGGAACAGCCCTCCGCCTCCTGCCCCCCCCTCCTGCCCCCCCTCACTGCTCAGAGGTGTCCATAACCCCCTCCTGCCCCCCCTCTTTGTGGTCCTGCCCCCCCTCCTCCTGCCCCCCCTCCCTGGTCCCCAGGAACTTGTCGTGGCTCCAGCGGGGACTCCCGTTGCTGCTGGTGCCCGGCGGACCCTTCCGGACCAGGAAACGGCCTCTCGCGGGGGGGAAGTAACCCCGTCCTCGCCCCCGGTTGTCAAACCACCTCCTGTTCCCTTCCTCGTCCCTGTCGTCATGCTGAGGAGGAGAGATGAGGAGAGCTATGGTCTACAATAAGGGAATATGGATGATGGTCTACAAAAGGGAATATGGATGATGGTCTATAATAAGGGAATATGGATGATGGTCTACAATAAGGGAATATGGATGATGGTCTACAATAAGGGAATATGGATGATGGTCTACAATAAGGGAATATGGATGATGGTCTACAATAAGGGAATATGGATGATGGTCTACAATAAGGGAATATGGATGATGGTCTACAATAAGGGAATATGGATGATGGTCTACAATAAGGGAATATGGATGATGGTCTACAATAAGGGAATATGGATGATGGTCTACAATAAGGGAATATGGATGATGGTCTACAATAAGGGAATATGGATGATGGTCTATAATAAGGGAATATGGATGATGGTCTACAATAAGGGAATATGGATGCTGAACAAATGGGGGAGGAAAGAGGGTGATTAAAGCAGGGTACCAACCTACCAGGTAGTACTTCCTGCTCTTGGGGGTGTACTCGGGGTCCCAGTCCTCATTGTTGGCGTGCGGGGGCACGTTTGAGGGGACCCCTCCGTTCCCCTGGTGGTTCCCCTGGTAGTTCCCTCGGTTCCAGCCTCGGCCTCTTATTCTGAGCTGCTGGGAACACGACAACATCAGCGTGATTACAGATCCTCCACGCCCACTGGAGGTCAGTTTGTAAACGGACAAACGTTCCCAAATGTATTTTCCCAAAGGTCAGCCTGCATGTTCGAAATTGAAATACAAACAAACAGGCATTGCCGTGTCAACGGCGCCATGGACGTGTGCGGTAACCATGACTACACTTACAAATCCTCCGCGCGGCTGCCCCCTCTCCACGGGGCCCCCTGCGTCCCGGGGCCCCAGGCGAGCCCTGTTGAAGCCCTCCTCTCTAGGGGGGGCCTCCTCCTGGGGGAACCCCACTCCAGCCTCCCCCTCAGAGTCAGATGAAGAGGAGGAGGAGGAGGAGCGAGAATGCTTCTTCTTACATTTCCTAGAGGGGGAGGGGTTGAGGGATGGGGGTGGAGGGGTGGGGGTGGAGGGATGGAGGGATGGGGGTGGAGGGGTGGAGGGATGGGGGTGGAGGGGTGGAGGGATGGGGGTGGAGGGGTGGGGGTGGAGGGATGGAGGGATGGGGGTGGAGGGATGGGGGTGGAGGGATGGAGGGATGGGGTGGAGGGATGGAGGGATGGGGGTGGAGGGGTGGAGGGATGGGGGTGGGGGTGGAAGGGGAGCAGGAACAGATAACAAGGAGGCAGGAGGAGGGGGGTAAAAATAAATATCACTTTTAGACACTGTGTTCCGAGTGAGTGATCATGTATCTCACCTGCTGTACTAAAGCTACACACTTCCACTCAGAGGTCACTGTGAAACTTGGACCTGCTGCAGGGACATACTTTGATTTCTTTCGGTGTCTGGACGACTTCTCAGCCAACTGCTCTCTCCCAGAGTCAGGAGAGCCGCCCTCCTCCCTCCGCCCCCTTCCTCCCCGTTTACAGTCCTGCTCCTGGGTGGGGTGCTCCTGGGTGGGGTGCTTTTTACGGCGCTCAATATCCAGCCGGAGGTCGTTGGAGTCGCTCCTGGTCGCTCTGCCGTGGTTCTGAGCAGGTAGAGTGGAAACAAAACACAGGGCCGCAGAGAGGGGTGGGGTTAGCCCGTAGCTTCTTTCAGTCAGATGTCACACACCCCTCAGACACTGTATGGGAGTGGGCTGGGAACCAGCCACGTCCCAACACACTGGCTGTCGATTAGACACTGTGATATTCTGTCTGGCACTGGGGTGACCATCCTGGAAGGTTGTCTAGGTGCATCTCTTAATCTGGTCTGTCTATAATCCATGGACTTTTAGGACAAACGTTGACAAAATATAATAAGCTACGAAAAACAGTTTAATATGTAATGACACATTCTCAATCATGCTGGTTTAACGGCCCCTCGTTAGGATTGCAGTCATGTATCCTGTGAAGGAGATACTATTTCCATGCGCAAAAGATAACGGGCGGGTGTGATGTTAATGTGTACAGAGCCCTCAGAAGGTGTTCGAGTAAGAACGTCACTTACAGGACCGTCTACAGACAACAACTTTTTTTGTGTTTAGCTTTCCAAATCTGTCGAAGAAGAATACTTACTATGATATTTCCTTTGAACACAGGAGCAACAGGGAGGCTTTCCGTGTGTCAGCCCTGTCTCTGGGCCTCGGGCAGTCACAGAATAACCCAAAGCCCAAACGTGGAGGGGCGTTTACAACACACAAGAAACTGAATGTGCCTCGTTCTGTTCTGCTATTCCTTACGCCCCTCCCTCGGAGTACCACAGGGGCTCAGAGAGAGAGAGGGGGGGAGAGAGAGAGGGGGGCCGTCTAACAGGCAGCTGCCTCGCTCGCTCGCTCTCTGTGGTGTCTGTCTGTTCCAACATACTTGATTATTTCAAAACGTTCAGTCACCTTGTAACTGCCGTCCTCGGAGTTTCTCATCCGCTCAGAGAGGTGAGACTGTTTCTTAAAAGCACTCGGAGAAACATCAATTCTCCTGAAAGAGATGAAACACAGAAAATGAGGAAAAGGTTCCAGACGGGATGTTCCCCTGGCGGCACGGTGAACATGAGGAAGGGACATGAATGCATTCAGGGACCGAGCGATTGTACCTCTGTAACAAGAACCACCAGAATGAACCAGATCAATAGCAAAGCATTCACAACAGTCCCCAGCAAGCTATTTTAATAATTAATAATACATTAATTAATTTCACAGATGCTTTAATCTAAAGCAATGTTCAGAGGGGGAATTTAAACCTGTGACCTTTTGATCTGCAGTCTAATGCTCTACCTCAGAGCTATACCCATCCCCATGTTCTACCACTGAGCTATACCCATCCCCATGCTCTACCACTGAGCTATACCCATCCCCATGTTCTACCACTGAGCTATACCCATCCCCATGTTCTACCACTGAGCTATACCCATCCCCATGTTCTACCTCAGAGCTATACCCATCCCCATGTTCTACCACTGAGCTATACCCATCCCCATGTTCTACCACTGAGCTATACCCATCGCCATGTTCTACCACTGAGCTATACCCATCCCCATGTTCTACCACTGAGCTATACCCATCCCCATGTTCTACCACTGAGCTATACCCATCCCCATGTTCTACCACTGAGCTATACCCATCCCCATGTTCTACCACTGAGCTATACCCATCCCCATGTTCTACCACTGAGCTATACCCATCCCCATGCTCTACCACTGAGCTATACCCATCCTTCTTGTCAGCAGAAGAGTGTGTGGATGAGAAGGTCGCTCGTCCATCTCTACCTGTGTATCTCTGGACTCTTCCTTGGCTTATCCATCTCCTTCTCCTCTGCTCTCCTCTGGTACATGGCAAACCTCTCGTTGAGGGTCATTTCTGACGAGGAGAAGTGCTGTGCTGTGAGGGGAAACATCCAGCACTTCAGGTGAGCAGCGCAGCGCGGACACAGCTGATTGGATGTTCGCTCACAGGACTTTCATGCTGAGGCTGGTGTGTGTGTGTTCTCTGCAGACAGGAGTCGGCGTGTATCGTTTTCAGAGAAGCAGGTGTGTTGGTGTGTGTAGTTTGCGGATAAGGACGGGTGTGTGTGTTCTGCGCAGAGAGAGCTCACCTCTGATGCGATGGACGATGGTAACGATGTGCTGGGCGTACAGCTCGGCGGGGCTCCTGTGAGCGTGACGGAGGGAGGTGCAGAAGCCCTCCTGCTCTGAGAGCAGCCCCAGGTCACGACACGCACGCCGCTCGCCCAACACCGCCTTGGAGGAGCTGAGGACACAACCGCCACGTCAGTAAGGCGGCAGCGTTCAGCTCTCGCCAAAAAACAAGGACAAATAACAAGGCGTTTCTGCTTCATGCGCAAGCCTGTGTTGTCTGAACGACCTCTGACCCCTGCTCACCTGGCAATGCCTTCCCTGAGGCCATCCATTCTCACACAGAACTCTCCTTTTTTCCCAGAAGCCCTTGGGGGTGAGTCCCCCACCCCCCTGAGCAGGAACTTTTCCCTGTCAGAGTTCCTCCTGGGGGGAGGCGAGGGGGAGGGCGAGGGGCTGGACACAGCCCTCTCCTTCCTCCTAGCCCTGCTCCCTTTCTCGGGGGAGGGGCAGCCAGAAAACATGGCCACCTGTTTTCTCTGGGCCAGCACGGCAGCTATAGCCGCCTCCTGCTTCCTGCCCGTGTGACCCTCAGCCTCGAGGTCATCGTCTCTGGCGGCCGGCGCATACGCCAGCTCCTCCCATTGGCCAAACCGCTCCTCGAACAGCTGGCGGGCCGAGCGCGTCGCCCTGCCCCTCGGCCCGGCGTCCTCGTTTGGCCTGGCGTCCTGGCGGGGCTGTTTGGGGCGGGGTTTGGGTGCCCTCTCCTCCCTCTCCTCCCTCTCCTCGTCCTCGCAGAGGAAGGGAGAGTTTTTCAGGAAGCTGCTGAGAGACACGCCAGCCTCGCTGGCCTCCCTCTCGTACCTGCGCTCTCTCTGCGCCTCGCCAGCGGCTCTGAGGGCTCGCGGGACAGACGCCTCGAGGGGCTTGCCGGTCCCCTTCCCCGGCTCCGCCTCCACGCCGTTCGGCCCTTTCTCCCGGCCGTTCTCCAAGGCCGACTGGAGCTTTTTCTTATTATTGTGTTCTTCCAAAAACCTGGACAATGACAAGGAGGGAATGTTTTCAAGGGCAGCCTGGAGATCCACTTTCATCCATAAGCAACAAGCACCTGGATCTAAGATGTTACCAAAACAACCTGTTTCTAAACCAGGAGGTCAACTTCCTGGATGGGATAGGCTTACTTCTTTGGGTATTTTCCATGCTTTATGGGACAGTTTTAAGTAAAGTGTGACAGGAAAGGCAGGGAGAGAAAAGGGAAGACATGCAGCAAAGGACCCAGGCTGGATTTCAAACCCAGGCTGCTGGGGTAAGGCTTCAGCCTACATGGCACATACACTTATCCTGTACGTTACCGGGGCACATACACTTATCCTGTACGTTACCGGGGCACATACACTTATCCTGTACGTTACCGGGGCTCATACACTTATCCTGTACGTTACCGGGGCTCATACACTTATCCTGTACGTTACCGGGGCTCATACACTTATCCTGTACGTTACCGGGGCACATACACTTATCCTGTACGTTACCGGGGCTCATACACTTATCCTGTACGTTACCGGGGCTCATACACTTATCCTGTATGTTACCGGGGCACATACACTTATCCTGTATGTTACCGGGGCTCATACACTTATCCTGTACGTTACCGGGGCTCATACACTTATCCTGTACGTTACCGGGGCACATACACTTATCCTGTACGTTACCGGGGCTCATACACTTATCCTGTACGTTACCGGGGCACATACACTTATCCTGTACGTTACCGGGGCACATACACTTATCCTGTACGTTACCGGGGCTCATACACTTATCCTGTACGTTACCGGGGCACATACACTTATCCTGTACGTTACCGGGGCACATACACTTATCCTGTACGTTACCGGGGCACATACACTTATCCTGTACGTTACCGGGGCTCATACACTTATCCTGTACGTTACCGGGGCACATACACTTATCCTGTACGTTACCGGGGCTCCAGGGTCTTACTTTTTGAAGGCAGACGAGATGGCTTCCTTGTCTGCCAGGCTGTCCTCTTTGGAGAAGAAGCCGAAGCCAGAGAACAAGGGGCTCCTGGAGGAGGGGCCCCCGTTTCCAGCATCACCAGAGTTGTGGGGAGGGGGGCTGGCCTGGGGGGCCTGGGCCGGGGGGGCTTGGGCCGGGGGGGCCTGGGCCGGGGAGGCCTGGCCAGGCGTGGCAGCTGGGAACAGAGAGCCCTCTCTCCTGGGGCTGGTGCTGTAGTCGGTCAGACCCTGCCACCTGCCCACGGCCTTGTTAGCCTTAGCGTTACCGTTAGCGCTAGCTCCCTCCTCAGCCTCCTCGGCCCCCCCAGCACCCCCTGTGAGCGGAGCGGCCTCCTCACCTCCCCCGCCTCCTCCTCCCTTCTGACCCTCCTTGGAGGCCTCCCTCTCCTCCTCCCTCACATCCCTGGCATTCAGCCGGCCCGCCCCGCCCGCAGACTTCCGCCTGGGGGAGGAGGAACGTGACGAGGAGGAGGAGGAGGAGGGGGAGCGGTGCCTGGACCGGGGCGAGGAGGAGCGGTCTGAGTGGCTGTGGGAGCGAGGGCTCCCCGAGTGCTTCTTAGGGCTGCGAGAGCGCCCTCTCCTGGGGCTGTGAGGGTAGTACTGCTGGTGCTGGTTCTGCTGGGGGTGCTGTCTGTAGTTCTGCCAGCCGTTGGGACGGTAGTTGTTGTTGTAGCCGCCGCCCCCGCCGCCACGCTGGTAGCGCCCGCGCGGGAAAAAGCCCCGCCCACGGCCGCGGAAGTAGTACGGCCTGCGGAACCCGCGGTGGAACCCACGGAACCCCCGGTTGTTCTGGTACTCCCTGGGGGGGTTCCGGCCCTGGCCGTGAGGAGAACGAGACCTGGAGCGAGACCTGGAGCTGGGGGGGGGGGGGGGGGGGGGGGAAGACAGAGAGTAAAGAGGGGGAAGGAGAGATAGAGAAAGAGAGACAGAGGAGAGGGGGGAGGGAGAAATAGAGAGAAAGAGAGATAGATAGAGATAGAGAGGAGAGGAGAGGGGAGGGGAGAGAGAGAGAGAGAGAGAGAGAGAGAGAGAGAGAGAGAGAGAGAGAGAGAGAGAGAGAGAGAGAGAGAGAGAGAGAGAGAGAGAGAGAGAGAGAGAGAGAGAGAGAGAGAGAGAGAGAGAGAGAGAGAGAGAGAGAGAGAGAGAGAGAGAGAGAGAGAGGCAGAACAAGGGACAGAGAAAAGGGGACATGTTTATCAAGAGTTTCCGGGAGTACAACGGTACTTAGATTTGTTGGATCAGATGTTAGTTTATTTCCTCCAGGAACACAATGACACTTATTGAGGGACTTGTTGCACTTGTTGATTAGTTGTAGCTGATTTAACTACTTGTACTCGCTGTGAATTATATTATTGTTGCTTGCTTTCCTCCAGGTACACTCTAGCACTTTCGAGGTTCATGTTGTTTAATTGTAATTTGTTTAACTACATGGTCTTTTGGTTCTACCCATTGGCACTTATTTGCTTTTCACAATGTATGCATCTTGTTGTTTATGATCATTGACTTATGCACTTTGTGTAAAGCTCTTTCTTGTAAGTCACTTTGGATAAAAGCGTCTGCTAAATGAATACATGTAAATGTAAGAGTATAAATATCCAAATGTCCTTCAATTACGTCACAGAAAGTATTTTCAGCTGTCACATTGTGTTATATCTGAAACAAGTATGTTGTAGAACCATTTGTTAGCTCGTAACGAGCCTGTAACCTTGTAGTTATTTCAGGAACCACTTTCCAGATGTTCATTCATTCATTTACAGGAGGTTTCTGTATAGAACATCAAGTTCTTCCAACACGCATATGATAAATACATCAAGAGGAGGCTGACTGTGTTTAAGCGCCGTGATTAAGGCTGTAAGGAGCGGAGTGAGAATGCAGGCCAACCGAGGCCTGGCATCAGCACAAGGCTGCAAGGCTGTCTTTGTCCACACGGAGGCGCTGCAGCACAGCTCACACAGTCATACAGCAAACTGGATTCAGCCTCTATGGCTTCAGGACAAAATCTCCACATTCTAAACTATCTTTCCAACTGTTACGATACTTGGACCAACATATCTGCTCACGCCATTTAAAGCATATTTACTGATAGTTCAGAGAGTCTCTTTGAAGGACAATGGAACCCACAGCTGACTGTTTTTAACATGGAAGAAACTGTGAATACTACACATTTAGTGTGTTTGTAAATCAGGACGGCTAACTGCTCACATTTCAAAGTCAAGATCTCCATAGCGACATAGATCTGCAACCACGCAGCAACACCACGACCGCCACGACAAGACTTCACAGAGCCACAACTGGTTGACTCTGAATGTCAACCAGACGTCCACCAGACGCACTCCAACAAGCCGTCCAGGACAGCACGGCTCGCTGTCGTGAATTCAATCCCCCCAACCGGGTACTCACCGGGTGTGTTTTCTCATTGGGATGTGGAGCGCGAGGTGGAGACGGCGTGCTTGCAGCAACACACACACACTGAGCGCTGGAGACGAGAGGGGCTCCGCATCACAGAGCTGCTGCTGGAAAGAGCTGGTCACATGGCCAGATGGGAAACATTTCTGCTCTAAACCCCTTCGGAGCGAGGGAGGGGGGAGGGTGTGTAAGGGGGGAGTTGTGTGGGGGGTGAGCGAGGAGCGGGGCATTGGGTGGAGGGGGGAGATAGAGGGGGGTGTTGGGGGGTGAGCTGGGGTGGCAAGGGGGAGGGGCTTCGGGAGGAGGGCACTATACAATGATGTGGGCTGGCCAGCTCTCTCTGTGGCCAGGCTAGAAGAGCAGACTCAGTCAGACGAAGGCGAACACGGGTACAAGCAGAGTTGGGATGGAATGGCTACTGTGTTTAGTTACATGATTTTACGGTAGATGTAATTGGGTGTGCTCAAGCCTTCGGCGAGAGCACAACCTTTGTTCTCTCACATATATATTATTATTTTTATTTCTTTTTGCCCCCCTAAAACTCAGTCAATATTTGGCCTACATAGACAACGTAGGTGTCAAAAGTTTCGTCTTGGTAGCGATTGAGTTGCTTCTATTGGAATTTACGTTCCGTTGCATGGTTTAAGCGTAAGTTAAGTTTTTGTGGCGAAAAGTGAAGCTAAAGGTGGCTAATTTGCTAGCCACTGTCACTGACGTTACTAACGTCACTGCGTCACTAACGTCACAAAAAACACGCGTGACTACCTTTGCCAGAACATTCGTTTAGCATCTGTTAACTTGGGGGATAGCTAAGCTAACTATAGCTTTACTGCAAGGCAGCTGCAGAAACGCCACAAGAGAAGAGGCCAGGGTGATAACTATTTACTCATTTTACTTTGTGATATGACACACAATTGTGATGTGTAATGTACAATATAAGCTGATATTATTAAGGAAGTACATCTACTTTCGGAAACAGTAGTCTACTATTTCACTGAAGTATTAGCATCATGACATTAGCCTGTGTTGCCCGGGCAACACATACTACAGTGGTCTATGATGTAGCGTTATCTGTTTTCAATCGTTAAAATAAACATTCCTCACATATACATTTTCGTTGTAGGATTTATTATGACATTAGAAAACGATTTGTTGGTGAAATTACCATTACCTGTGGTTTCAAACCAGTGTAGCTCACTGCAACGCTGTAGCTTACGCAAGACACACTACAAAAACATCTAGCTACAGTACACAGCTGTTTAGGAAGTCAAACGGCGACAGAAAATGTTCGGCACTCCCCTTACTTAAATCAAAAGTCTATCTAACTACTAACCTGAACTTCATTGCCACAGCCTAAACGTTGTCAATCTGTTCATGAAAATAATTAATTTCAGCCTAAACCGTACAACGGAACGTTAAATCCAATTCAACCAACGCAATCGCTACCAAGACGAACACAGCAGTAGCCTAGTACTGTACCGTAGTAGTACAATTTACCGGGGCAGCTTCTCAACACAGGGCTATATCGCATTTTGCGTTGTTACTGACAATGATCGCTACCAGTGAGCTTTTTATGAATGAGCAATTTTCCACTAAATAAATGTCAAGCTTATTTACGTTTTGGGGGGCATATTTTCAGTTAGCAGATGGTACCGTTTGAATCGCGATTCCATCTTCTACTGCCGGGTAACGTCGTAGAATAATCTTCAAAGGGGTTGTTTATTCATGAATGAATGCAATATGAGTAGGCTAAATGCCTGAAAATATCATGAGAAGAGAAAAACTTAAAATGACGTTTAAATCATAGAGATTAGGTCAATTTTTACACCGGTCTGCAATAATGTCACGAAAACACGCGTGACTACCTTTGGCAGAACATTCGTTTCGCATCTGTTAACTTGGGGGATAGCTAGGCTAACTATAGCTTTACTGCAAGGCAGCTGCAGAAACGCCATAAACAAAGAGGCCAGGGTGATAAATATTTACTCATTTTACTTTGTGATATGACACACAATTGTGATGTGTAATGTACAATATAAGCTGATATTATTAAGGAAGTACATCTACTTTCGGAAACAGTAGTCTACTATTTCACTGACATATTAGCATCATGACATTAGCCTGTGTTGCCCGGGCAACACATACTACAGTGGTCTATGATGTATCTGTTTTCAATCGTTAAAATAAACATTCCTCACATATACATTTTCGTTGTAGGATTTATTCTGACATTAGTAAACGATTTGTTGGTGAAATTACCATTACCTGTGGTTTCAAACCAGTGTAGCTCACTGCAACGCTGTAGCCTACTGTACCCGAGACACTAGTGTGAGTAGCTAACAACAACTCCTCAGCTGTTTAAGTCAAACGGCAACAGAACATGTTCGGCACTCCCCTTACTCAAAAGTCTTTCAGTAGGGAAACTATCTGACTACTAACCTGAACTTCATTGCCACAGCCTAAACTTTGTCAATCTGTTCATGAAAATAATTAATTTCAGCCTAAACCGTACAACGGAACGTTTAATCGAATTCAACCAACGCAATCGCTATCAAGACGAACACAGCAGTAGTCTAGTACTGTACTGTAGTAGTAGAATTTACCGGGCAGCTTCTCCACACAGGGCTATATCGCATTTTGCGTTGTTACTGACAATGATCGCTACCAGTGAGCTTTTTATGAATGAGCTATTTTCCACTAAATAAATGTCAAGCTTATTTACGTTTTTGGGGGCATATTTTCAGTTAGCAGATGGTACTGTTTGAATCGCGATTCTATCTTCTGCCGGTAAAGTCGTAGAATAATCTTCAAAGGGGGTTCTTTATTAATGAATGAATGCAATATGAGTAGGCTAAATGCCTGAAAATATCACGAGAAGGGACCACTTAAAAGGACGTTTAAGTCATAGAGATTAGGTCCATTTGTACACCGGTCTGCCAATGTATTCGTTTTGATTCAGCCTGTCAGCTGCCTCTTGCAGGGGAAATGAGAAGACATCATATTTCATTCTACACTTCACTCGTATTTTGAGTTGTAAATGAGCAGCAAAAAAAAGATGCTTTTAAATCTATGTAATCTTTATAAATAATAAGTAGGCCCGATGCATTTTTATATAAAATATACAGACCCCTGTGCAACCGACGCAAGCAAGCACACCCTACAATTTCCCCAGAAATTGTATCCTCTCTAGTTCTAGCATGCCATACTACCGCCATACTACGGCCAAACTGCCGCCATACTACTGCCATACTACTGCCATACTACCGCCATACTACGGCCAAACTGCCGCCATACTACTGCCATGCTACAGCCATGCTACTGCCATGCTACTGCCATGCTACCGCCATACTACTGCCATGCTACTGCCATACTACTGCCATACTACTGCCATACTACCGCCATACTACTGCCATGCTACAGCCATGCTACTGCCATGCTACTGCCATACTACTGCCATGCTACTGCCATGCTACTGCCGTACTACTGCCGTACTACTGCCATACTACTGCCATACTACTGCCATACTACCGCCATACTACTGCCATGCTACAGCCATGCTACTGCCATGCTACTGCCATACTACTGCCATACTACTGCCATGCTACTGCCATGCTACTGCCATACTACTGCCATACTACTGCCATACTACTGCCATGCTACAGCCATGCTACAGCCATACTACTGCCATACTACTGCCATACTACTGCCATACTACTGCCATGCTACAGCCATGCTACAGCCATACTACTGCCATACTACTGCCATACTACTGCCATACTACCGCCATACTACCGCCATACTACCGCCATGCTACTGCCATACTACTGCCATACTACTGCCATACTACTGCCATGCTACAGCCATACTACTGCCATACTACTGCCATACTACTGCCATACTACCGCCATACTACCGCCATACTACCGCCATGCTACCGCCATGCTACTGCCATACTACTGCCATACTACTGCCATGCTACAGCCATACTACCGCCATACTACCGCCATACTACCGCCATACTACCGCCATACTACCGCCATGCTACTGCCATGCTACTGCCATACTACTGCCATACTACTGCCATGCTACAGCCATGCTACAGCCATGCTACAGCCATACTACTGCCATACTACTGCCATACTACTGCCATACTACCGCCATACTACCGCCATACTACCGCCATGCTACTGCCATACTACTGCCATACTACTGCCATACTACTGCCATGCTACTGCCATACTACTGCCATACTACCGCCATACTACTGCCATGCTACCGCCATGCTACCGCCATGCTACAGCCATACTACTGCCATACTACTGCCATACTACTGCCATGCTACAGCCATGCTACAGCCATACTACTGCCATACTACTGCCATACTACTGCCATACTACTGCCATGCTACAGCCATGCTACAGCCATACTACTGCCATACTACTGCCATACTACCGCCATACTACTGCCATACTACCGCCATGCTACCGCCATACTACTGCCATACTACTGCCATGCTACAGCCATACTACTGCCATACTACTGCCATACTACTGCCATGCTACTGCCATGCTACTGCCATACTACTGCCATACTACCGCCATACTACCGCCATACTACCGCCATACTACCGCCATACTACCGCCATACTACCGCCATACTACTGCCATACTACTGCCATACTACCGCCATACTACTGCCATGCTACAGCCATACTACTGCCGTACTACAGCCGTACTACTGCCGTACTCCCCCCGGGAGTACAACGGTACTTAGGAATGGTTCGCTTGACCCGATGTTAGTTTCCTCAAGGATCACAATGACTCTTGCTCAGAGACTTGTTGCTCTTGTGGTTAGTGGTAACTGATTTAAAATTGTTTGTACTCGCTGGGATATATTGTTTTTATTATTGTTGCTTGTTTTTTTGTTTTTTTCCACAGGTGCACTTGCACTTATAGCAGTTCATGTTGTTTAATTGTAACTTGTTTAACTACATGCTCTTATGGTTCTTCCCTTTGGCACTTACTTTGGTTGTTCACAACCAAAGTAAGTGCACCAAACATGTACTACACGAGCTACACGAGTAGCCAAAACATGCTTCATGTTTTGGCTACTCGCAATGTTTTGTGGCTATCTCGTTGTTATGATCAGTGACCTAAGCACTTTGTAAAGCTCTCTCTTGGAAGTCGCTTTGGATAAAAGCGTCTGCTAAATGAATAAATGTAAATGTCATACTACTGCACGTCTGAGGGCACGTCTCTTCCTGCATACTCATCTGGCTCCACATGTGCAGCGCCTACAGTGACCCTAACCCTACAATACGCTTCATACTATTCCGGATCCATTCTGTTCTCAAATTTAGCAGTTCTCACGATGAACTGCCCTCTAGTGCCACTCCCTGGAAGAGATCAATCCTGCCCCATGAACAGACTTCATAGACAACTAGGGCTGGAAGTGACATCACACTCAAACCACACTTTCACTTGCAAATGTGTCTTGCCTCGCAGCCCACAGATAAGCCAGGAATGTCCTTCTATGTGCCACGAGACGATAGCAGGAGCAGGCATGCCACGCTGACGGCTGCAGGTTTCTTAAAAGCCTCTCCGATGCTTCGTAAACCCCAATATCACAAAAACGCAAAAAATTCGAAAACGTGTACCAGCTGCTTAAATACACTCATCAATTTCCTCTGGTTAAGCTGCCCCAGAGCTTGGTCAGGACCTGCATCCACCAGGAATTCTGTCATAACTCCTGCTATGGGCATGGGCCAGTTTTTCTGAGGCCCTGACTCCATAAAGCACAGGAAAGACATGATTGCGGAGACAGGAAATTGAAAAAACGTGCTCCACGACTCCCTTCCTGTCCTCCTTATCCTCCCCATCCTGCCTTCTCCATTCAAGACAAAGCGTTCACACAAAAATAAAACGACAAAAGGTAACCGGAGCGCTTCAGGGAGCTCATGTGTATCTCTGAGACATGGAGGAATGAGAAGGCACCGTCTGCTGCACGTTTTGCCGTGTGAAGAACTACGTGAAGATTTAAAGCCGCCGTTAGCTATTTACAATGGCTGGGGTTTCTCCCGGGAGAAAAACCGGATTTACGACACTGATGCAACAGGTCTGGGTGTGTTGCAAAGGGATGTCCCCTGGTCCACACTCAGCCTATATCTACACAAACAACCAGAGGAGGCCCTCTGACTGAGGAAACCTGGTATTCTTCCCTGACTCCCTCCTCATGGGAACAACCTTGGTTAGAGCCGAGTCCCTCCTTCTTATCTGCCTGCTGAGTACCTGTCAAGACTCAGTTAGAGAGCCTTATCTTGTTTCAGCTGCCCAGGTCTGGCAGAGTGATGTGGAGAATGTTGCCCGGGTGTTTATTGCTTTCCGTGCACCCTCCCCCGAGACAGAAATAACCGCGCTCAAAAAGGTGGCCCCCGTGTCTTTGGTTGTTTGGTACAAAATCTCTGTCTCTTTTCAACAGGGACTTGGTTTAATAGATTACGGAAGGATGTCATGTTCTAAGGAGCTGTGTGTGGTCGTGATTGGCTGTGATGCTTCACAGCAAACAACTGAAAGTGTTTTTTCAGAAACTTAGTTCACATCCTGGTGTCTCTCGCCCCAAGGTGAGGACAGGTGAGACTGAGAGACAGTGTCCTGGTCTTTCCCCAGGTGAGACAGAGAGAACCTGTCTTGGTCTCTCCCCAGGTGAGACAGAGAGACCCTGTCCTGGTCTCTCCCCAGGTGAGACAGAGAGACAGAGAGAACCTGTCTTGGTCTCTCCCCAGGTGAGACAGAGAGACAGAGAGAACCTGTCCTGGTCTCTCCCCAGGTGAGACAGAGAGACAGAGAGGGGATATACCTGTATCGTCGTTTCCTTGATCGGGATCTGGATCGGCTTCGGGATCGGGATCGGGTCGGTGAGCGGGACCTGGACCTGGACCGGGAGCGCGAGGCTGATCTGGCCGTCTTGGACATCGCTGCTGCAGACCTCAAAAGATCTCAGAAGATCTCAGAAGAACAGCCTGTCAGACAAACACACCCAGATCAGACACGGCTCAGGTTGAGGTTGTGTGTGTGTGTGTGTGTGTGCGCTCAGAGAGGTTGGCGCCAGACAGGACAGCCCAGGTGCTCAGGAACAGGACTAGTGGTGAGGATGTTTCCTCATCATGTAAATTGATCCTCACTAGATACTCAATATTTGGCTATTGACTCAACAAACATCCCTGGTAAGCCACCAATGGGTCCTGTTACACTGGCTGGTGTGTGGTGCTGCAGGGCAGTCCTCTTGGGATGAAACAGACCCTGGTCACCTGCTAGACTCAGCTAGCCTGCCACTCTGTCACACTAGCACAGTAATGGCTAATGGGGGTTGCTTTGAACAGGGGGGAAAACAGTCCTTAAACAGTCATGCTCCAGTCATGAAACAGCTTTGACTCCAGTCTTCAGACCGTCCTGACACTAGTCATGTCTTTACACTAGTCATGAAACAGTCATGAAACAGCTTTGACTCCACTCTTCAAACCGTCCTGACACAAGTCATGAAACAGTCATGAAACAGCTTTGACTCCAGTCTTCAAACCTCACACACAGCCCTCCTGCACTGTGACAGCCCACACAGCCCTCCTGCACTGTGACAGCCCACATACAGCCTTCCTACACTGTGACACCTCACACACCGCCCTCCTACACTGTGACACCTCACACAGCCCTCCTACACTGTGACACCCCACACACAGCCATCCTGCACTGTGACACCCCACACACAGCCCTCCTACACTGTGACACCCCACATACAGCCCTCCTCCACTGTGACACCCCACACACAGCCCTCCTACACTGTGACACCTCACACAGTCCTCCTACACTGTGACACCCCACACACAGCCCTCCTGCACTGTGACACCCCACACACAGCCCTCCTACACTGTGACACCCCACACACAGCCCTCCTACACTGTGACACCCCACACACAGCCATCCTGCACTGTGACACCCCACACACAGCCCTCCTACACTGTGACACCCCACACACAGCCATCCTGCACTGTGACACCCCACACACAGCCCTCCTGCACTGTGACACCCCACACACAGCCCTCCTACACTGTGACACCCCACACACAGCCAGCCTGCACTGTGACACCCCACACACAGCCCTCCTACACTGTGACACCTCACACACAGCCCTCCTGCACTGTGACACTCCACACACAGCCCTCCTGCACTGTGACACCCCACACACAGCCCTCCTGCACTGTGACACCTCACACACAGCCCTCCTACACTGTGACACCCCACACACAGCCCTCCTGCACTGTGACACCCCACACACAGCCCTCCTACACTGTGACACCTCACACAGCCCTCCTGCACTGTGACACCCCACACACAGCCCTCCTGCACTGTGACACCCCACACACAGCCCTCCTGCACTGTGACACCCCACACACAGCCCTCCTGCACTGTGACACCCCACACACAGCCCTCCTGCACTGTGACATCCCACTAGATCAGAAACATGCGGTATGGTAGTGTTAACAATGGGTACTTTCAAACCAAAATATATATTTCCTATTCAACATAGAGGAAGTTTAGAGGAAGCTTCCTCAAATGCATTGTTTTCTTGGTGCTGTTGACCGCATTAACATGGTGTATGGTTAAGTCTGGTTTAGCAGAACAATGATGACATGCTTGCATTTGTTATTTAAGCATATAAATAAATTAGCAACTTGGTCAAGATTAGACCAGACAGGTTGCACAACTTCCTCACCAACTCCAGGTATGTCTCACCAACTCCAGGTATGTCTCACCAACTCCAGGTATGTCTCACCTGCGTTACAAGGTCCTAGGAGGACAAACATGATTCTTCTGGGGATTGATGGTGATGTTTTAAGAATGACTAATCATATGATCCCGGCCGCAATGAGGTCTCCATCTTCCAGCTTCTTTCCAAATGGTGAGATGGCTGGTTTCTGCTTGGTCTGTTTGGCCCCTGGCCAGGAAGACAAGATGGCTGGTTTCTGCTTGGTCTGTTTGGCCCCTGGCCAGGAAGACACGGCTGAGTATCCACTGGGACGGACAACAGCTACATATGCTGGCCCCTCTCTCTGTGGATCACTGCTACTAGCTTTGAATGTATCCCTCCTCCTTTTCTTTCTCCTCCTCTTTCCCTTCTACTCCCCTCCACCTCCCCTCCCCCTCTCCCTCCTCCCGCTCCCCCTCTCCGTCCCCCCCGTCCCCTCCTCCTCCTCCTCCTCCTCTGTGAAGCTCTGTCTGTATTCATGACAGTGTTTTGTTGTCATTGGCTTGTAATATATAATTTCCTGTAGGACTGAACAGACAAGCTCTTTCTGCTTACAGAGCACATTTCATCGTCTGCATTCAGAGGTGCCCTTTCACTACATTTGGGAAAAATAAAGAAAGGAACTGAAATCCTTTTGGAGAAATGGGATTACAACACTGTACACTGACTGACTGAAGCCTTCCAAGTCTGTTCCCCTGACTGGATAACACCAAATCCACTGCTTGGAGTAAAGTTTCACATAACTGAATTGGTCACTTTTGGAACTTCACCCACCATCACCACATCTGCTCAGGGTTTCTTTCCCCAAATTGGTTTCATGAGTCAGAATAATTCTTTCAGAGGCTCTGAAACCAGCCTGACAGAAACCAAACATGAGATCAGTTTATACCAGTGAGCAACAGACACAATATGCTGTTCAGACTGGAGATCAACAGCCTGTGATGGTTGTTCTTTTCAAGACAACCAGGCATATGAGCATATAAATGTTGGTGAAAGGTTGTGTGTGCGTGTGTGTGTGTGTGTGTGTGTGGAGTGGGGTCCTTTTCAATGACTGAAGTCCAGATTGATAACCATTGCAGCTGTCCCTGGGTGGGTGTACTAATCAGAGGGATTTAACATCTAAAACAGGCAGTGAAAAACATGTTGTCTAATCATTCAACTCCCCTGACACATACACACACACATCACAGACACACACTCTCTTTAAACACACACATACGCCTCTTCACATACACACGTACACACACATCACAGACACATGCACTTCATACACACCCTTCACACGCACACACTCTTCAAAGACACACACACTCTCTTTACACACACACACAAACACGCACACACACTGTTCACACAGTCACACACACATGCACGACGCCCCTGGGAGTACATGGCACAGCTGATCCCATCACCTGCTTCCCTTCAGGTCAACAGTGATGAGAAACAATGACAGGGGAAACTGGATCCACTGAGCCTGAGTTTACACACACACACACACATACACACACACACACACACACACACACATACACACACACCACTCAATCAACTGCTCTATCAGTGAGTCTGCAGAGGCCAGCTGCTATGAGACCCACTCAGAACCCCCCCCCCCACACACACACACACACACGCCACAGGAAAAGCCAGTGCAACTGCCACTGGTATCGTCTGTGGTCACCAAAATGGAATCAAACATGTCAGAGTCGTCCCTGGAGACGGTACTTATGGAGGCGGCTCATGGCTGGCAGAGCCACTGACAGAGAACTGCTGAACTAAGGAGGAATAATGACTGCTTCAGTACAGGACCTGCTTAAGTACAGCACCTAGAGAATGACTGGATGACTGCTTCAGTACAGGACCTGCTTAAGTACAGCACCTAGAGAATGACTGGATGACTGCTTCAGTACAGGACCTGCTTAAGTACAGCACCTAGAGAATGACTGGATGACTGCTTCAGTACTGGTCCTAGAGAATGACTGGATGACTGCTTCAGTACTGGTCCTAGAGAATGACTGGATGACTGCTTCAGTACTGGTCCTAGAGAATGATTGGATGACTGGTTATACTCTGACTGGCGCCATCAGTGTGTGTCAGACTCAGCGGTGAAGAGGGAGAGATTTCATCACACGGATCACTTCAAATGATGTCCTTGTCCTTGAAACTGTCTAACACTGCGTACATCTCCTCCAGACAGAGGAGCGGACCCCCCCCCCCCTCTCCACCCTGGTGACCTGTGGTCCTAGCCCCCCATCTCCACACCCCCCCCCTCCGCCCTGGTGACCTGTGGTCCTAGCCCCCCATCTCCACACCCCCCCCCTCCACCCTGGTGACCTGTGGTCCTAGCCCCCCATCTCCACACCCCCCCCCCCTCCGCCCTGGTGACCTGTGGTCCTAGCCCCCCATCTCCACACCCCCCCCCCTCCACCCTGGTGACCTGTGGTCCTAGCCCCCCATCTCCACACCCCCCCCCCCTCCGCCCTGGTGACCTGTGGTCCTAGCCCCCCCTCTCCACACCCCCCCCCCTCCGCCCTGGTGACCTGTGGTCCTAGCCCCCCCTCTCCACCCCCCCCCCCTCCTCTCCGCCCTGGTGACCTGTGGTCCTAGCCCCCCCTCTCCACACCCCCCCTTCCGCCCTGGTGACCTGTGGTCCTAGAGAGACCCTTACAGTGGCATCCTCAAATCGTGCGGACACGCTTCTCAACTTTCTGTCAACGCTGCGTTTGTGGGAACTCCACAAGCATTGAGAGGCTGCTCATCAGTTAAAGGTCCTTTCTATTTTAGTCTGTTGTGAACAGCAAGGCTATCCTTCTTCCCTTCAGCTCACAGGCAGCATAGCATGCTAGCAGGGACATCTGTGTGACCTGCTGTGTAGAGACTGTTACTTCTTACAGTAATGCAGGTGACCTTTTTTTCTCATTGAGTGTAAAGGCAGGGAGTTGCCCTAAAGTGTGAACGCTGTGAGGGGTGGAGAGACCGCCTTCCCTCCCTGAGAGATACAGCGACATACTGGGGACATCGTAGCCTACACCGAATGTTACTGTTACTGTTGACTCTGTTGAGGAATTCTCACATTCTCCTGTTTCTCATATTCTCCTTCTCCTGTGCTCACTTAAAGATTAGCCTACTCTCGTAACATTTTCAAATATGCTGCTGCGAAAAAATCTAAAGTGGAAGTCCATCGTCATTGTTATACCTTTTATTGGAAGCTCTACCGCGCGCCCAGACTACACCCTTCTAATTACATGCGGGATTCTGTGGGGACAGTTGGTTTACCGGGATGTATCATTAAGTACCAGGATGTTACACTGGCAGTGTGGTTCACCTTAAAGGCGTCTTGTGGCTCGCAATGTAGACAGCTATACGAGCCACAAGTGGGGAGTGGGCCCCCCTATTCGTGCACCCTCTCACTGACCTGCCTGATGCTGTCTGTCGTGCTCCACGACAATTTTGACAAAACAGTTTACCGACTTGCATATTGTGAGACATAATCGATGCAGGCATTTCATGATGCAAAGCTAAATTGTGGCAGATATGGGATCTTACCTAGTTCCAGATTATTGTCGCAATTCTCCTGCGGCTAAGGACGGATCACAGCTTTGGTGACCGCGAGCTCCGTTGCTGTCAGTGTCGCTGACAAAATGCTTTCGGAGAATTGGGAGCAATCCAGGCAAAAAACAAAATAAAAGAACTTAAAGCGAGCCTTTCTATCAGTTTCGTTTTGCAGTTTGGTCACAGTGTCAAAGCACACTGCGTACAAGAACAGTGAATTCAATGCGGTTTCATTTGACCGGGTTCTCAAATGCAGCGCGCTACTGTATCGTACAGCTGTGTGGGTCCCTCTCTCTGATGGGGAAGGCTTCACTTTGAACCGAGGGGGTGTGACAAACAGAGCACGTACTGTCCAATTCCGTTCCTCGTTCCTCTCCAGCCCAAACACACCAGTTTATCAAGGCAATCAACACATGTAGCTAACCCGTTTAGGTTTCGAATGTTTAATTTCTGTCTAATGAGAAGAGTATAGGCTTTCGCCACAGGATATCTTATCCCGGAGACAGTTCAGCCACAATGGTTTACTAGGGCATGGCGGTCCGCTGGTAAATGTGGTGCAGAAAGCAGGCAGAAATACCAATAACTAACTATGATAAATCGAGTGATACAGTGACACTGGGTCATGGACTGTGGACTAGACAGATCATTTATCAACTGGCAAGCTGCCTGTGAACCAACTGGTGAACCGACAGCCCACGCGGAGTTACGTTGACAGTAGGCTACCTTGAGCTTTGTATTTGCAAAGCAAATGTTTGTACATCTGCGAGGTTGTATCAGTCAGTAGGAAGAAATAACATCATGACAGAAGACATCTTACAGGCTTAGTCACTGTGGCTGAGATCAATAATCCATTTTATGAGTCTCAACAGTCGATAATACATAAAATGCATTCCCCATGGGATAATATATGCGAAAGAAGACATGATGAACACAACTAGTGTGTAGGCCTATCACTGTAAACATATGAACATCATAATCTCCAGTCAGAGGTTAACATACTTTTGCCTTAAATCATTAATCGTGCAGGTACAGTTCAGGGTTGACTCAGTGAGCCTTTCAGACACTATCGATTTCCAAACAATGAAATACAGGCCATTGCAAGGCCGTAGCCTTGGAGTCAACATTAGTGATGGGTCGTTCGCGAACGATCCGGCTCTAAGAGCCTGCTCTTGAAGTTGAACGTCGGGAGCTGGCTCGCATATCTGAAGAGCCGACTCTATTTTTAATAGATTAATACAGCCTATAAAAACTACATGATTATGAAATAATGAATTTTAATTGTATTTAAAATAATTGACTAATTCAAAGAACAACGAAAAAATACTTGTAGGCTGAAAGGCGCACACGATCATCGTCTGTTCCTGTCAATCCTGCATGAGGGAGGGCCGAGCCAACTCACACAGTCAGAGTAGTCAAAACTCGGAGGAGAGCCATGACAAATCAATGCATTTTTTAAGATATGTGGTTACGGTCGAGTATGATTTCATTTCATAATTTAATAAAATTGTTTTCACACCTATCATAGTCAAATTCATAGTTAAAACATGGGGGGGGGGGAATCTGCGGAGATTTCCTTTACCTTCTTTTTTTAGGTATAGTTATTACATTTTTTTAATGATAATTTCGGACAGCGTGCGTGGTTGCCTGTCATAGCGTTGCACATTTATATTTTATTTCTATTTTTATATCAATATATTTGGGGGGACATTTTGACCAGATTTGAATATTGGATTTGAATATTGAATATATTATGATTACGGCCCTGCAGGATGGTGAGCGAATACCAAAAGTTTTTATTAAACCTAACCACATCAAAGGCAATAGGGTTAGGGTTATTTCTGTTTCTGTTTTATTTCTATCACTACACGGAAGGCCAAATATGCGGAACTTCGTCGGCCTATCCACCTTATCAGTAGCCTGGTCCTAACCAGACTCTCGTACATTGCATTTGTACAGAGAGTCTGGCCTCGCTCCATTGACAAGCGTTGACTTCCTTGTAGGCGGGTACTCTGTTGAAGTTTAAAACTATTGGATCTGCCCAGAGCCACTCTGATCTGCCATAACCAATCGCTAGCGTTCGCCTTAGCCAATTCCTTCACCACTACTGTAACAGAGCTAGCTGCCGTAGCAGGAAAATCAAACTGTTCCCGAACCCCGTGGGGAGGAGGGCCACAACATCATGGCCACCAACAAAACTCAGCAAAACTTGTTCTTGCTCCGGCTTTAGCTGTTGGATATTCGGCAGCGTTGCCACAACGGACCGAATTGCTTTGCTCGCATCTTTCTCCGCCGCCATTACGGAACTACAACACAAACTAGCGCACGACATCAACGTCATCGTTCTCAGCCACTCCCTCTGTTCGCTGATTCGCCGGTAGAAAATCAACCTGAAAAATCGGACTTATGTACCTCATGGCCAGACCTATGTACAGAAGCAAAAATAAAATTGAGCGGAAGTACGTAGGAGGGCAGAGCCAGGCTACTTTATCAGGGGGTCTACTGTAGAAATGATTATGGGTGCAACTTCCTGTGAGATAGCGGAAGTTGCAGTTTGCTATACGTTAGTCCCAGCCAGCCGTCAACAGTGATTCTTTCTAAAGTAATTGAAACAGGCTACTTGTTGCGCTGTTCGCGGCTGTACTAACAACCAATGTAAAATATGTGGTATTCAGTGGAGACTTCTTTAAGACTGCAAGGGAAGCTCGGCTTCCCCAAAAATGTCAAAAAATGTATGGTCAAATGTTTAATATTATGTTAACATTTTAAATGCTTTAGAACACCATCTCGAAGACGAGTTCGTTCAAAATCAGCAGGTCGACTGACTCGATTTCCTTATCATACCTTCCCGTAGCGTCACAGTGCATTTCCCGGTTGAAGCCTGGCATCCATGGACTTCAATGGGGCTGCTTTGAACAGTTTTTTTCAGTGCTTCGAAACTATACGGTCATTGGATAAATGCTGCGATTATGTCCCGCCCACGGACGCTCGGCGTCTCTGGGGGTGAATAGAGAGAGTGGGCTGGCCTGGACGCCGGGCTTCCGCGTGATGATTGGAGGGTCTGTCGAAAGACTGCATCTCCTTTTGATTGACAGCGATTTTGTAGCTACTATAAAATGTTGCCGAAGCTATTCAAGCTCAGTCCCATCGCAGATTTTGCAAGTGTAGTCGAAAAACAAACTGCTGCAAACAATTTCCTGGTATTTGCTTGGTGAAATTGCTAGCCAATTTTCATCATACATTTCATAGAATTATACAGCACATTCCTTGTTTAAGTTTAACCTAATTCCCACATTTCGTCCTTCAAGTTTAATATAGTTTTGTTAGATCATTCGTAAGTTTCATTCATTAATTCATACAGTAGGCTATTCTAGTGTAGTGACAATTTTTATGATGTAAGCTGAAAATGAGCGTCCCCTTTTTGAAGGACCAGCAGCCACCACTGGTGGTATTCCACCATAATTATTAGTAGCGTACGTTAAACGGTTCTAATCAGAGTTAAAAACGTTCATGGCGTCGAGTCAATGTTTGGAACTGAACCCAAGAAAGTGGCATACTTTAATGTAAACCCAGTATTTAGCACGTCACAAACTATCCTTCAAACAAATCCCAGATACCAAACAGGAAATGCGCGTGAGGTTTTCTCCATTAGTGATGAAGCACAAGTCACAACATGCAAAGTTTGTGAGCTGAATGTCCAGTCACTCTGCAGAGAAGGTGTTGTGGACAGTGTGGCACTGACATTGTCATTGTATGTGGCAATCTGTACACTTTAATAACACTTTGCACTGTGTGGAAAAATATATGAATATAATCAAAATGTATTAAGCTCTTTATTTAATGCATTTGAATTAGAATTAAGTAAACTATTTTCCCTCTTGGGATACCACCCCATCAACTCATCGTAAGCCGTCAATCAAAGGGTTTTAAACTGACTCCAGATAATCAAATTCAAGTCACCAGAATCAGATACCTTCCAACTTTTGTACCTTCTTTCTCCTGTTATGTTAAACTGATACCCTGAAACTATCCCAAACACTCGGTCACCAGTCGTATGTTGGATTGTGTAAACTAGACAGTGTCTTTGCAGCAGTAACCTGACAGTATATTTGCCCCAGTCCCAACCCCTCTTGACCTTTGCCCCCTATCCAGAACCTCAACTGTCACCCATGGGGGAAGTGTGACCCACCAAGGGTTGAGACAGCAGGAGGGGATATTTTGGGCGACCCTCTGACACCACTTTCTCCATCTGTGCCTCTCAACCCCCGCCCCTCTCAACCCCCGCCCCTCTCCACCCCCCCCCCCCCCCACCCCCCCACAAACACAGCCCCCCACATGCTGCCCCCCACATGCTTCCCACCTGTTGTATCTGTCTGGTGGGTGAGTGACAGGTTGGGACAGTCAGGGCTACCAGGGCTCTCTGGCTTCTATCAGCATCACTCTCGGGCCCACTAGCAACATTATCATCCCATGCTAACTCAGCTTAACTGGTCTCAGTTTAAAATCAATTAACACGGTTTATTTTTGAGTAACACCCATTGACTAGGGAAAGGGACATGGAAAGGTTTCTCATTTTTGAATTTGTTTCTGAATCGAATTCTGCTTCTAGTGTGAGTTCTGGGTAAGTGGAGATTGATGATTGGCCAAATTGTCTGGTGCGGAACCAAAGTCAATGTTTTGATGGAAAAGAGTATTTGCCTTGCAGAAGCAGTGTTACTGAGCAGGACATGACCTTAGTGACTACACTTCAGACAGTCTTTCGTTTCTTTGATGACCTTTGAACCTTTTCGATTGCTATTTTCCCGACCTTGTGCTGGGCACTCACCATCTCCTGTTCATGTGAGATCAATAATATGAAACAACCCAGTTTGAATTAAAGCGAAAGGTTCTCTTTAAAGCATAGGGATGACAACTTAGACACGATTCACATGTTACATGTGTTGCGTTGTTCAGTGACATCCTGTTACATTAACATCTCACACCGTTTTTTCAATTCAAAATCCTGTTTAAAAGCGATAATTTCCAGACACATTTGCCAGTTCCTGCCCGGTAACTGCTGTGTGTGCATATAGGATGTGAGCTAGCGCCTAGTCCCACGCCAATTCCCAAATGCAGCCTCTTCTCACTTTCCCTCCACAAGCACCTGTTCGTCCCCACAAAGCCCTCAGGTTCAGTTACAGGCCTTTTTATGTGCGCTAGCTCGGCAGCTAACCAGGAAAAGGTCAGCTTTATACGAGAGCCAGGATCCTTGATTGGATCGTTGGGATTTAAACCTCTGCTTTTAAAGACGTATCGTTTCACCTGGGTGGGTGAATCTTTGACCTTCTCATCGCAGGTCAAAGAAACACCTCGAGTCTGGATCTGTCACCTCAAGAGTGGCACTGATCATAAACATGCTTTCAGGACTTTTATTGGCATTGTGATACGTATATCTGTTTGTCATGTGTAGATGGTCGTAATTCGAATTCCGGGTTTAGCGTTGCTAACTCTAGGATAAATTATTCTGAGAATATAAATGCCAGTTGTTAATCCCTTCAAATATGATACGAACATCAGATACTGTTGGTGTTTATGCTAGTCAAATCTCTTGGTGGAACTACGAAATTTTAGTTTGATCCTTTTATAGACAACAGTATGTGGTGTGTAAACAGAAACCTCACCGACCCTCAGGGTTCTAGGTACGAACACCTGACACTGGTCCGAGCCAAACACGACATCTTCCTTGTGTTCGAGAGAGCCGTGTCACAGGCCGGCGAAGATGGCAGCGCTGGCAGCTGCCCTGACGGTCTGCAGGGGCCTTCCTCAGCTGTCCCAAACCTATTATCACCTTCTAGAAGTTTCCACTGGACCCAGACCTCCCCACGTCCCTCAGAGCCAGACCTGGACTCAGCAGTCACTGAGAACAGAGCGGGAACCCAAGAAGGCATCGCTGGACCGAGGTGTTTTGGGGGTAATTATACAGCGCCTGTCCAAAGTTTGGAAACACCTGGTCTTTTAGCGTTTTTCAGAAACACATGCATGTTTCTATGGTTTGTATGACAGCAAACCAGGTAATTCAACAGTATAAAGATGACTCTTTGACTGAAATATACAGATATTGGTACAATAAGCGTAATTTTCCTCAAACTGTCACCATAGGCATATTTGGAGAACATGCTATCTCATTATATACATGTAGGTTAAATGACCTACAGACCGTGACTGAGTGACTGATTACATTCATGCATTAAAAACAATGAAAAACCGGTGGCGCATGTGTCTCTCAAAAATGCTAAATGCTAAGTCTATCCAAATGTGTGACAGTCCCTGTAATCCACAGTCCTGCTTGATGAATCAGGAGGTGGAGAAAACAAGCAAAAACAGGGTGTGTTATGTGCCGTCCCACACAGCAGCAGAGAGAGAAGACCGTTTAGAGCAAAGTCCTTGAGCTAGGCTGTGGGTGGTGTCAGGGTTGGGTGGCGTTCAGGAGCTGGCTGCTGGAGACCAGACTCCCATGACTGAACTGTTTCGTTTTCCCGTTTGAACCATCTGGGATGAGTTAAGCAGCGTTCCAGAAGAGCGGTGAGCCCCTGTGGTTGGTCTTCCCTCTCAAACAGGCTCACATGAGAGTGCTGACTCATCCCAATGTCATTCAGGTGGCTGCTTGTGTACCGGTGTGTTAAAGCAACTGTTTTACACTCCTTTTACTCACTTCAAGCCATGACATTGAAACACAATAATTTTATACACAATAACACATAAAAGTGCTTGTGACAATCAACAGATAAATTGATCACCCAATTACTGTAAAATGCACAGGGAGACTGGAGTGAGATCTAACATGCCATCAACCACCTAGTCCTAGATGAAGACTTACTGCGTGGCTGTTGTGAAGATGAACATACTGTGGCGTAGTATGTGCGGTCAGGGTCACGGTAAGGGTTGGGCATTATGTCACATCAGCGTTGTGTCCAGGGATGCTGCAGGACAGCCGCAGGGGAGTCAGGTGGCTGAGCGGTTATGGAATCGGGCTAGTAATCTGAAGGTTGCCAGTTCGATTCCCGGCCGTGCAAAATGACGTTGTGTCCTGGGGCAAGGCATCTCACCCTACTTGCCTCGGGGGGAATGTCCCTGTACTTACTGTAAATGACTAAATGTAAATGTGATGGACAAAAAAAAGATTTGCCCCAGGTGAGAAAAGTTGTGAAGCTGAAAAAGGAAGTTATCCTTTTTATGTTCCTGTTTCGCCCGCGTTACAAAAATGCTGCCCCCCCCTTCCTCAGTTACAACGCACTAAATTCTAACAAATATATTTTTTAGACGCTACACATGTTATACATCATTGGAAAGCTACGATTCTTGTGCTTGTAGATATGTAAACCATTTCAAGATCGAGTCACAACAACAAGTTTAGTCAACGTCTTTGTCCAGTCACCACTTTGGTGTTGTTTACAAAGCCAAACGTCTCTACTTACCCTCAAAGGTTCTGTGTCGTCCAGGTATGCAAACAACACATCAAAACTTGATCTGCGTACATTCCCAAGGGTTCAAAGTATCTAACCATGTAAAGTAATTCGTCCAAATACAATGTTTTACGTTCATGAATAGCCATTATCCTTTGTTTCATTATGCAAGTTAGCCGACAGAAGAAACAACTTGTTCACATAAAAGTGTTCTTTTCTCCGGATAGCAACGGAGTATTTACGATATGAAGGCATCAAAATGTCCGTTGAACCCTCCCCTTTTGATTGACACCTTGTTTGACCCAATAGGAGCTTCCATGCCCCGTTGACAGCCCTCTAAAGCCAATTAGGTCTGTGCGTCCTGCCTCCCCCCCCGCCCCCCCCCCCCCCCCCACACTCTTTCTAAACAAATTTCTCGAACTGGCTTCGACTGGCTCTGAAATGAGCTCGTTAGCCTTGTAGCTGAAAGCTAGCTGAAAATGCCAATACCTCATTTGTATGTGTCTGTGGAGCCGTCAAAATAAAAGTCGATTGCGCAATATGGTAATTGCGCAATCAGTTTTCTTTGTGCGCCAATCCTGGGAATCAGATAAAGCACTCCAATGTGTTCATGCTTCAATTTTTGTGTTTCAGTAATACTAATTAGGGATTTAGCTATTATATATGATAGTTCTAAGTACCACCTTTCATTAGAGATAACAATTATGAAAAATAATACCTTTTATCCTGAGTATTTGACCTTGGTTACAAAGGGTCATTTTGGAGTCTCCAAAAGGCCCTTTTAGAAAATGAATGGATGTACTCTTATAAAAACATGTGTCAAATATGAATATATTGTGGTATTATGTTTGACTTTTGATTTGAATTGGGTAAGGCTTCAACCTGTGGTCCAATTTAGTCTTCCAGCTAATACCTACCACCTCTAGGCCTTTTCAGGCCCCTGTTTTCAAAACAAAATCTAGGCGGAAATAGAAATTTTCACTTTCCTTGTGTTCAAGCTTCTATTACTCAACACTAGTAGGACTGACAGGGGTCCTGACAACAGGGGACATAACTTCAGAGTGTCAGCTTTCAAAAGAGATCATTTACATGCATGTACTCCAAATGGTTCAAGAACAGCTTCCAATTTACTTTGGGTATGCTGTTTAGGCGTTTTCAGGCAAATTTAACAGGATTCTTAAAAGGATTTATTGTAGTATTGACAAAATTAACATTCAACATTTGAACCATTGCTACTATAAGCCAGGGCTACAAAAAGAAGTGTTGCCCACCCAAAGAAAAAAATATTTTTGCTAGTTTTTACACTAGCCTGTTTTGAGGAAAGAGAAATGGGACAAGACCTAGCTTGTTGACAGAGATGGGAAGTTACTTTGTTATCGTACTTAAGTAGATTGTTCTGGTATCAGTACTTATACTTTACTGTCTATTTTTCTGACAGCTTTTTACTTTCATTACTTAAAATGTTTACACAAATATTTTCTACCTCTTACATTTTCAAAACAGGCTCGTTACTTTAGTTTTAATATTATTTGGTGGCATGATCAATATTGTCATTGCGCACCTTTTTTAATTTCCTGGCCATTATCCACAGAAAACGTAAGCTAGTCTACGAAGCGACCATGGAGCAAGGCAGAAAGCAACAAGAACAATGGCTAACGTTCTGGATGAGACAGAGGGAGTTAGCGATGTCGACACGACTGAGAATAGAGACACTCCTGATCACCCATGACCCATGAGGGAGATGTTTGAAATTGTTGGTGTCAAAAAGGATTCCCTGGCAAATGAGCTGCATGTCTATAGTGTCATTTTGTATTCATGTATTAATATGATGTGAGGTCCAGTCCCATACTTTTTTACTTTAACTTAAGTGTAAAAGTGTAGTCAGCACTTCAACCTTTACCAGAGTCTTTTTAAACATGAGTATCTGTACTCTACTTGAGTGAAGGTGTATTTTTGCCATCTCTGCTTGTTGAGTAAGCTGGTTCTGGAAAACTATAATTTAGAAAAATGACTTCATGTTATTAGCATGAGCTTGGTGTAAAATGACTGGTGCTGTAGTGTGTTACGTATGGATGAGGGTGTTTAGAGGACCGTGGCGGGCGAGGGAGACGGCAAACAGGGAGGGTGAAATGTCTCCTGGAACTTTCCTTTCACACTGGAAGCACGTGTTGGGAAATGGAGCACAAACAAAGGAGAGAAAAAAGAAAAGAACTCAGAGAAATGTTGGCCCAAACATTTGTATGCGATCGTGCATTACTCATTTGCTTGTCTAATCAAATATGAGACACACACACGCTAGGATAGAGTTATCACCATAACAACCACAGGACATACATGATGGTTATCTTGACAATGTGAATTGTTCTTATAATTAGAGAAGCTTCTGTCTGCATGTAGTTCCTCACCTCTCTTAACAGAGCAGACACTAGCCCAGCATGTCGGTGTGCAGGCAACATGACACAAGAGCAGACACTAGCCCAGCATGTCGGTGTGCAGGCAACATGACACAAGAGCAGACACTAGCCCAGCATGTCGGTGTGCAGGCAACATGACACAAGAGCAGACACTAGCCCAGCATGTCGGTGTGCAGGCAACATGACACAAGAGCAGACACTAGCCCAGAATGTCGGTGTGCAGGCAACATGACACAAGAGCAGACACTAGCCCAGCATGTCGGTGTGCAGGCAACATCACCGGGTTGTTGTGTTTGTCACAACTCCAAGAGCTACTTTAGAGATCAAGCTGCGTACTGTGGTGTACATTCTCTCTCTCTCTCTCTCTCTCTCTCTCTCTCTCTCTCTCTCTCTCTCTCTCTCTCTCTCTCTCTCTCTCTCTCTCTCTCTCTCTCTCTCTCATCTAAGTTTGGTTCTTTCTGTAATCCTCTACTTAGTGGTCCCTGCCAGCTCCCCAGACCTAAATAGACCCTCCTACCTTAATGACCCCTCTACTATACCCCCCCTTCTCCACTAAGACGCACCCCTTCCCTCTTCCCCCTCCATGATCCCCCCCAAACACACCTTGCCAGTCTCGTAAAAGAGGACCTCGTGTGCTGCTCACTGGCAGAGCAGCTGGCTGGAGGGACTGCTAAAGACCAGGCTGTACGTCAAGGATGGAGGGAGAGGAGGGGGTGAGGAGGGGTAGGGAGAGGGTGAGGAGGGAGAGGGGGAGGAGGGGGAGGTGGAGGGGGGAGGGGAGGGGAGGGAGGGGGTGAGGAGGGGAGGGGGAGAGGGAGGGAGAGGTGGGGTGAGGAGGAGAGGAGTTGAGGAGGAAGGGGTTGAGGAGGGTAGGGAAGGTCTTGAGAGGAGCCCAAGGTTACCAGGGCTGGGCTCTGATGAATCACTACCTAGAGGGATGGCCTGAGTCTAAATGTGTTTGGACATAACACCTACATGAACCCCACTCTGTGAGTGTGTGTGTGTGTGTGTGTGAGTGTGTGTGTGTGTGTGTTATTGCGTGTGTGTGTGTGTGTGTGTGGAGGTCAGATGGGGGCCCTGACGTGATTAGATTTACGTCGCTTGAGGCTTTGTTTGCATCGTAATTCATCTCAACAGGAAGAAGAAACAGCTGGCAGAATCATTCACTCCAACGACCAGAAACGATCCCTAACCCACAAGATCCCTAACCCAAACGATCCCTAACCCAGCTCTGCAGGATGCCCAGAGCGCCCGGAGACCTTGCACCTCTCCCCCAGCACTTCACAAGATGAAGAGTAAATGTAAAACAATAAAGGATTTTGGTCGCCTGCCGTTGCTATGGCGTTGTTACACCCGTACAGGGTGGAGTTGGACAGAGGGTCAGACAGAGAATGGAATGTACATCTTCAGGTTCCCTAGGCGACCATACAGGAAATGAGTACATGTGTACGGCTCTACAACCTGAACTCTGTTCAGTGGGCCTGCACAGATTACACAGATAGCTACATCTCTATAACCTGGGCCTGCACAGATTACACAGATAGCTACATCTCTATAACCTGGGCCTGCACAGATTACACAGATATCTACATCTCTATAACCTGGGCCTGCACAGATTACACAGATATCTACATCTCTATAACCTGGGCCTGCACAGATTACACAGATATCTACATCTCTATAACCTGGGCCTGCACAGATTACACAGATATCTACATCTCTATAACCTGGAATAAAAAAAAAGAGAGGCGGGGAGGAAGGGGAAGAGGAGGAGGGAGATGAAGAACGAAGAAAGCCCAGCCGCTCTGTATGAAACTGCAACAGCAGCAAGTGGAATGGGAGAGGTGGGCTGTTCCACTGGGAGGAATTCTCCTTCAGCAGCACGCACTGTTCACACTGCAGCCCAGCCAGCACTCTCTCCTGGGAGAGAACGGGTGTGTGTCTGTGTGTGTGTGTGCCAGGGCTGGTCTCCTGGGGAGAGGAGCACTAAAAGAGGCACGTTCCTGTCATGGAGCTGTGGAGAGGCTGGTGGAGCAAGGCTGGTGGAGAGAGGCGGGGAGAGAGGCAGGGAGAGAGGCTGGGAGAGAGGCGTGGAGAGAGGCTGGGAGAGAGGCTGGTGGAGAGAAGCGGGGAGAGAGGCGGGGAGAGAGGCTGGGAGAGAGGCTGGTGGAGAGAGGCTGGTGGAGAGAGGCTGGGAGAGAGGCGGGGAGAGAGGCTGGTGGAGAGAGGCGGGGAGAGAGGCTGGGAGAGAGAGGCTGGGAGAGAGGCTGGTGGAGAGAGGCTGGGAGAAAGGCTGGGAGAGAGGCTGGTGGAGAGAGGCTGGGAGAAAGGCTGGGAGAGAGAGGCTGGGAGAGAGGCTGGTGGAGAGAGGCTGGTGGAGAGAGGCTGGGAGAGAGACTGCTGGAGAGGCTGGTGGAGAGGTTAGGAAAGAGGCTACTTGCTCGGTTCCTCAACCGTGCAGGTGAGGCCAGAGAAAACACTCAGTGCCTCAGCTGTGTGTGTGTTAGTGAGTGTGTGTTAGTGTGTGTGTGTTATTGTGTGTGTGTTTTGTGTGTGTGTGTGGGGGGGGTGTTAATGTGTGTGTGTGTGTGTGTGTGCGTGCGGTGGAGAATGAGGAAACATTGTAAAGCACAGCTGTACTTGAGATCCCAGGAGAAGAATCAGGAGAGAGAGGGGAGGAGGAGAGAAAGGGAGAGAGGGGGAGGAGAGAGAGGTGAGTAGGATAGAGAGAGAGAGAGAGAGAGGGGGGGGGGAGGAGAGAGAGGACAGTAGGAGAGAGAGAGAGAGAGAGAGAGAGAGAGAGAGAGAGAGAGAGAGAGAGAGAGAGAGAGGGGAGGAGGAGAGTGAGGGAGGGAGAGAGAGAGAGAGAGAGAGAGAGAGAGAGAGAGGGGAGGAGGAGAGAGAGAGAGATGCCCAGAGATGCTCTGAGAGGGACCCGCTGAGAGCAGGAACACCCTGCCTGGGTATGAGAGCAGGGCTGGACCAGCTGAACACCCTGCCTGGGTATGAGAGCAGGGCTGGACCAGCTGAACACCCTGCCTGGGTATGAGAGCAGGGCTGGACCAGCTGAACACCCTGCCTGGGTATGAGAGCAGGGCTGGACCAGCTGAACACCCTGCCTGGGTATGAGAGCAGGGCTGGACCAGCTGAACACCCTGCCTGGGTATGAGAGCAGGGCTGGACCAGCTGAACACCCTGCCTGGGTATGAGAGCAGGGCTGGACCAGCTGAACACCCTGCCTGGGTATGAGAGCAGGGCTGGACCAGCTGAACACCCTGCCTGGGTATGAGAGCAGGGCTGGACCAGCTGAACACCCTGCCTGGGTATGAGAGCAGGGCTGGACCAGCTGAACACCCTGCCTGGGTATGAGAGCAGGGCTGGACCAGCTGAACACCCTGCCTGGGTATGACAGCAGGGCTGGACCAGCTGAACACCCTGCCTGGGTATGAGAGCAGGGCTGGACCAGCTGAACACCCTGCCTGGGTATGAGAGCAGGGCTGGACCAGCTGAACACCCTGCCTGGGTATGAGAGCAGGGCTGGACCAGCTGAACACCCTGCCTGGGTATGACAGCAGGGCTGGACCAGCTGAACACCCTGCCTGGGTATGAGAGCAGGGCTGGACCAGCTGAACACCCTGCCTGGGTATGACAGCAGGGCTGGACCAGCTGAACACCCTGCCTGGGTATGAGAGCAGGGCTGGACCAGCTGAACACCCTGCCTGGGTATGAGAGCAGGGCTGGACCAGCTGAACACCCTGCCTGGGTATGAGAGCAGGGCTGGACCAGCTGAACACCCTGCCTGGGTATGAGAGCAGGGCTGGACCAGCTGAACACCCTGCCTGGGTATGACAGCAGGGCTGGACCAGCTGAACACCCTGCCTGGGTATGACAGCAGGGCTGGACCAGCTGAACACCCTGCCTGGGTATGAGAGCAGGGCTGGACCAGCTGAACACCCTGCCTGGGTATGAGAGCAGGGCTGGACCAGCTGAACACCCTGCCTGGGTATGAGAGCAGGGCTGGACCAGCTGAACACCCTGCCTGGGTATGAGAGCAGGGCTGGACCAGCTGAACACCCTGCCTGGGTATGAGAGCAGGGCTGGACCAGCTGAACACCCTGCCTGGGTATGAGAGCAGGGCTGGACCAGCTGAACACCCTGCGTGGGTATGAGAGCAGGGCTGGACCAGCTGAACACCCTGCCTGGGTATGAGAGCAGAGCTGGACCAGCTGAACACCCTGCCTGGGTATGACAGCAGGGCTGGACCAGCTGAACACCCTGCCTGGGTATGAGAGCAGGGCTGGACCAGCTGAACACCCTGCCTGGGTATGAGAGCAGGGCTGGACCAGCTGAACACCCTGCCTGGGTATGAGAGCAGGGCTGGACCAGCTGAACACCCTGCCTGGGTATGAGAGCAGGGCTGGACCAGCTGAACACCCTGCCTGGGTATGAGAGCAGGGCTGGACCAGCTGAACACCCTGCCTGGGTATGACAGCAGGGCTGGACCAGCTGAACACCCTGCCTGGGTATGAGAGCAGGGCTGGACCAGCTGAACACCCTGCCTGGGTATGAGAGCAGGGCTGGACCAGCTGAACACCCTGCCTGGGTATGAGAGCAGGGCTGGACCAGCTGAACACCCTGCCTGGGTATGAGAGCAGGGCTGGACCAGCTGAACACCCTGCCTGGGTATGACAGCAGGGCTGGACCAGCTGAACACCCTGCCTGGGTATGAGAGCAGGGCTGGACCAGCTGAACACCCTGCCTGGGTATGAGAGCAGGGCTGGACCAGCTGAACACCCTGCCTGGGTATGAGAGCAGGGCTGGACCAGCTGAACACCCTGCCTGGGTATGACAGCAGGGCTGGACCAGCTGAACACCCTGCCTGGGTATGAGAGCAGGGCTGGACCAGCTGAACACCCTGCCTGGGTATGAGAGCAGGGCTGGACCAGCTGAACACCCTGCCTGGGTATGACAGCAGGGTGACAGTTTGCGATCTGTTACCTCAATAAAGAAACATCCAAGCAGCCTCTTTGGCCTGACGCAGTTAACAGGTCTCTCTCTCTGGAGGTGAAATGAAACTAACACGTTTCCAGTGCCACCACACACACACACACACACACGTACACACACTCATACTAATAGGCACACACACACAGAGTAATAGACACACGCTGTAGTGAGGTCCGCAAGACCACACGGAGCCAACATCTTGCCACACCTGAAGAGTGATTCAATCACATCAGACAAACCTAATCAGCCCTTGTGACACCCTCAGTATGCTGATTACCCACCAAACGCCGATGCAAAGGAACCATAGAATTAGGGGGGGGACCTCCCCAATCTACCTAATCAGCCCTCCTGCTAGCTTGCAAGCTTCAAAGGGCCTGTTTGAGACAACACATCTCCAGCGACCATTTGCTATCCGTTTCGGCGGCGATTTGAACAAAGAACATACCTTGATCAGAACTTTTGAGGAAAGTTCTTGAGACTTCACCTTTACCACAAGAGTACAAGGTGGAGAATTATGAGAGGGATATTTGTGTCATGTTTGTTACTTTGTTTTAATGTTGTGTTCACCGAAATCTTGATTGTAGTAACAACTCCTTCTTCCTGAAAGATAACCACGTCATTCTTGGTATCTACACGAAGCTATCACAATAAAACAATCATTCAACTATATTTTGTAACTGTACCAAGATGTCCAGAACAATATTTGAACCATCATATGAACCAGCCAGAGATCAGATCACACCTTTGGTAGGTGTGAAGGAAAGAGGGGGGAGTTGAGAACCCAGCTTCCCCCAATCCACATCTGACCCCAGATGGGTCCTCCCTCGAACTGTATAAAGCTCTAAGATGACCATCAATCTCTGACTCCAGCGAAACTGACCATGGCATGAACGCCATCAGGATTGACGTTCCAAAGGACGTCGCCAAGCTTCTCCTGAGATTCAACTTCATAGTGAACGCGTCACTATCTGGACGTTTCAACAGAAGAACTAAAAATGCATTCCAAATGCGACTTCACTGAGATCCTGCAGACTCAGTCACATGACCCAGCGCAGCCGCGCTGTGACTTCAGATTCTTCAAATGGACCTTTGGCGCAAACCGCCCTCAACATCATTGATCATCCCCTGATCAAACGTAACTATGGCTGACGCTCTTTCCTCCTCGACATGGCATTGGCGTGAGCTCTGTTTATGATTTGTAAGGATGTCATCATTGACTGTACAATTTCTGTCTTTCTTTAAGTTAGACCATTTCATTCTATTCATTGAAACCAATCTCTCATATAAAACACATAATCCAACTTGTTCATAAGATCTGTTTACCTTACTTGAATAAATTCATTGTAAAGATATTTTGACGTGTGTGTTCACTGATGTTACGATTGGCTCTACACTTAGAACGAATTCATTCCTAAAGATGAGACTGATTATTACATATTAAACATAGGATTCCCTAATGTCCTAAACCAATATTAAGGTGGTGCCCCAAGACTTTATGATACATTAAGTATTTCTATCTTTAAACGAGCAAATCCCGCTACAACGCACACTCATACATACACAAACTAACAGGCATACACACAAGGACCCCAACACAGGTACACCCCAATGTGCCTTCACCTCCCCTCAACCCCTCCCCCCCCCCCTCCCTCCCCCTCACCCGCTCCCCTGCCAGCCCCTCTCCCCCACTCTGTCAGTCAACATTACAGGCCGTTAACAGCCTCCATGCAGCCGGCGTTCCAGGAGCTGACTTGAGAGCACAGCCCCGGGAGTCAGCCGCTGTGAAACCTGCTAGCACTAGTATCATAAACCTGCCAGCGCCAGCATCATAAACCTGCTTAAAATCATTAACCTGCTAGCACTAGCATCATAAACTTGCTAGCGTTAGTAACATAAACCTTCTTGCGTTAGTACCATAAAACTGCTAGCGTTAGTACCATGAACCTGCTACCGTTAGTATCACAAACTTGCTAGCATTAGTATCATGAACCTGCTAGCGTTAGCATCATGAACCGTGCAGGTGGCCTTCCCTGTCACACGACCTGGGACCCAATCAGCTTCGCCTGACACATCTTCCCCAAAGAATCTTCCAGAAGGACAATCGGGCGGGAAACAAGAAGCTTAAGGAGGGGTGTTATGCAATCGCACAGGGGACGTATGTCTTAAAATAGCTTTGAGGTTTCCTCTGGTCCCTGTGTGGTGTGTTGCCCCTGGGAGCACCTCTGACCTGACTCAACACATGGCTCGTTACACAGAACCATCTGGGAAGTCGTCCTTGGAAACTGTTTGGAAAAGGGCAGGGACTTCCCAAAAATACTTGAAAGATAATTGGTTGAACCATCTGTCTATCACGGTCTATCACAGGCTAACGCTGGGTCCCACTGTGGGTCAGACAGATGAGTTGGACCTTGGCAGGATGGATTCACGTGCGGTCCTGATCTCGCTGATCCAGCTGTATCGCAAGGTGTTCTGGGACGCTTAAACAAACAGACATCATCTGGTGTCCCGGTAGCTCACAAGACAAGCACAGGTCCCATGTCGGCTGAGGCCTGACCGTAGGGGCCTGCCTTGGAATCTGGCCCGGGCCCTCTTCTGCACGTCTTCCCCTCTCTACCTATCACGCTTCACCAAAAACCTGTCCAGTCAAAAAGGAAAGACACCTCGCCAAAATATCTCAAACTAAAAACACAGCATCATGATCACAGTTGATCTTCTCAGCATGCAGACACACTGGGCTTTTCCCCTCGTATAAACAGTGGAGGACAGAGGGGGGAGGATAAATCATGTTAATTTGTTGGTCTTTCCCCTCTCCTTATTACAGGGTTGTGTTTCTAAGGCCGTCTCCTCTGCCGTAATTTTATTTGAGCCATCAATGGCCGTCCTTGTTTGAGGGGGCCCAGGTTCAGGGCCCCCAGCCAGAGGTCTGTCCTCGACCCAGGCTCTGTTCCAGTACCCTGGACCCTGTCCTCGACCCAAGCCCTGTTCCAGTACCCTGGACCCTGTCCTCGACCCAAGCCCTGTTCCGTTACCCTGGACCCTGTCTTAGAGTTTAACCCTGTCCTGTGTAATCCTAACCTTACAGTCTGCCCAGTCAGCTCTCTGTCCTCCATCCTGGAGTTTAGGAGGATGAAGAGTTTGGAGGGTTTTAAGGAGCTTTCCTTCGCTGGTCTGGAGTGGATCAGAGGGATCGCATGGATCAGAGAACTGAATGTGACAACAAAGCCAAGCGGTCGACTTCTTGACTTTCTCCAGTTTCATTATTTACAACATTGTTTTTGTTTGAATTTCTCTCAGACACCCTTTTGTTGGACGTGCAGTTCGAAAACGCTTCCTTCTTTACTTGCAATTTTAACAATTGAACTCGATCTTTCGACAAAACTACAATGCTGGACTGCAAAACACAAGTTCTTTTAGTGGGGAATCTTTCTCCGATTAAAATGATAGATACCTTCTGGTAACTCTCATCGGTCCTCTGCTCCTCTAACTACACCAACGCACTAAACGTTTCACATCAAAGCTCACAAACAAACTAAAAAAGGAAACATATGCTAAATAACAAATACATCACTACCACCCGTTCTTTTTACAACCAAGGGCACAAGATGGCACAGAATCATCTGTGTGCCTGCTTTTAAGAAGGCAAAAACATTTCCTGAGTGTCTGTCCTCTTGCTGAAGTCTGTTGTGTTTTGGTGAAATGAAAACCTCCTTCTCTTCAGGGTCAGAGAGGAATGCATCTTGGGACCACAGAGTGAGTCATGTTTGGTTGGCACCAACCTCCCAGAGCCATTTTCGAGAGAAAGGCGGAGCGAAGTTTCGGATTAGGGGGTGGTGGCATGCTTCAGGCCTGGTCTACGGTTGTGCGGAGAAATGCTAGAACTCTGGCTTCGGTCCATCAGGCCATATTCCAGAGCTCCAGGGTGTGGCTCAGACCATTCCTAGGACGGCTGTCAACCAGTGAGGATCCGTTTAGGCTGCGGTCTGGTCACATGCTTGTGGCCAGAACATTATGGGTTTGTGGGCCCTGTGGCGTCTGGGAATTGTAGTTTCCTGGAGCTGTAGAATGGGGAGAGTGGACCATCAACTGACTGTAGCTAAACTCCAATCAGGACTGAGTAGCTCAGAACAACAGAGTGTACAGTTTGTTGATTGTCTCCCCAGGATGGAAGATTAGTGAATGTGACCAAGACCACAACCTCAATGATGGGGCTGGAAGGCTGGAGGGCTGGAGAGGTGGAGAGCTGGAGAGGCGGAGAGGTGGAAGGCTGGAGAGGTGGAGAGGTGGAGAGCTGGAGGGGTGGAGAGCTGGAGAGGTGGAGAGCTGGAGGGGTGGAGAGCTGGAGAGGTGGAGACCCTGTGCACCCGCTGTATTATATTTTTTACAGCGGGTGCAAAATGCTGCTGCTAGACTATTGACCAGATCAAGAAAGTTTGATCACATAACATCTACTCTTATCTCTCTACACTGGCTCCCTATCCAAGCCAGAGCTGACTTCAAAGTTCTACTACTAACATACAAATCTCTGCATGTATTGGCACCACTGTACCTCTCCGGTCTCCTTGCACCCTATTGCCCCGCAAGGACACTTAGATCTCAAGATGCCGGCTATCTGGTGGTTCCCAAAGTTAAGAAAAAAACAGCTGGAGGTAGGGCGTTCTCATATAGAGCACCTCTCCTCTGGAACAAATTACCCGTCTCAATTAAGGAGTCTGATACTGTTTCGACATTTAAAATTAGGTTAAAAACTTTATTGTTTAGTCAATTCTACGACTGTTAAAGGTAAGTATGTTACTAGTTGGAGGCAACGGGGGACGGGTTGCTTCCATCCTTATTCTATAAGTATAACTTATTTTAGAGTTCTCTTCCCCTGGAACAGATTTCATGTTCCAAATGGGGGGGGCTGTCGCTGTCTTGGTGTGTGGGGTTGCATCAAGTTCCCCCTTTTTGCTCTGTTAAATTGCTGCACCAGTCCACACTTGACCGGTGGGGATCTCATTCTATTATGACTGTAACTGTTATCTGCTCCTGGCATCCTCTAATCCCTGCTCTCCTCTCTCTGCCCCCCCCCCCACACACATCCCTTGTGGTGTGGGGGGTTTGAGTTGTCAGCACCTGCCTGGTCGTCGGTCAGCCAACGCTGGACCTGGTCGCGAGTCTCCCGGTCCTGTCCTACATCTCTAAAGTTGAACAATGGATTTTGGTGTTTTAAAAACCCACCGACACTGTATGACTATGTTTAGCCTGTGTTCTGCTCCTCTCTCTCACCAACCGTCTCTGGAGGAGGGGATCCCTCTCTGAATTGCTCCTCCCAAGGTTTCTTCCATTTTTTCTCCTGTTGAGAGTTTTTTGGGAGTTTTTCCTTGTCTTCCTTGAGGGTTTAGGTTGGTTGAGGGGCAGTTCTATGGGCATATGTGAAGCCCTCTGTGACACGCTTGCGTGTAAAAAGGGCTATACAAATAAATTTGATTTGATTTGATTTGGAGAGGTGGAGAGCTGGAGGGGTGGAGAGCTGGAGAGGTGGAGAGGTGGAGAGCTGGAGGGGTGGAGAGCTGGAGGGGTGGAGAGCTGGAGGGGTGGAGAGATGGAGAGGTGGAGAACTGGAGGGGTGGAGAGCTGGAGGGGTGGAGAGGTGGAGGGGTGGAGGGGTGGAGAGCTGGAGGGGTTGAGGGGTTGAGAGCTGGAGGGGTGGAGAGGTGGAGGGGTGGAGAGCTGGAGGGGTGGAGGGGTGGAGAGCTGGAGGGGTGGAGAGCTGGAGGGCTGTAGGGGTGGAGAGCTGGAGAGGTGGAGGGCTGGAGAGGTGGAGAGCTGGAGGGGTGGAGAGGTGGAGGGATGGAGGGGTGGAGAGCTGAAGGGCTGGAGGGGTGGAGAGCTGGAGGGGTGGAGAGGTAGAGGGATGGAGGGGTGGAGAGCTGGAGGGGTGGAGAGGTGGAGGGCTGGAGGGGTGGAGAGCTGGAGGGGTGGAGAGCTGGAGGGGTGGAGAGCTGGAGGGGTGGAGAGCTGGAGAGGTGTAGAGCTGGAGGGATGGAGGGCTGGCGGGGTGGAGAGCTGGAGGGGTGGAGGGCTGGAGGGGTGGAGGGCTGGAGGGCTGGCAGGGTGGAGAGGTGGAGAGCTGGAGGGGTGGAGAGCTGGAGGGGTGGAGAGCTGGAGAGGTGTAGAGCTGGAGGGGTGGAGGGCTGGAGGGGTGGAGAGCTGGAGAGGTGTAGAGCTGGAGGGGTGGAGGGCTGGCGGGGTGGAGAGGTGCTAGGTTGCATTTCTGGTGCTTCTCTAGTACAGGAACGGTGAGAAAGGAAAGGTCGTTCCAGGCTGCAGCTCTCAGGGAAACATTTTCATGGTTGCTAATTATCCTTGGCCCATTGCACCCAACTCATTAGTATGCTTTGGAGTGGCTGTTCCGTTTGGCTTGGCCAGGCTCTGTGTTGAACATGGCTGGGAGGCTGGGACAGACTGGGACTTGGAGATAGAGCACACACTTTCCACCCCCAGACACCTTAGAGCCCGACACTCACTGGGACAAAGTAGGCATTTCAAAACACGCGTCAACTTGGAAGCCACGCAGGAGCAGTCTGAGAGCCGCTGGAGCAGGAAACACACGACCTCAGGCAGGAAGCTCTTCTTCGTAGGTGTGGGCAGCTTAAGGAAATGTGTAAATAAACAGCTTGAGGCCTCCATGTCATCAACAGCTAGTTGATGGTTGACTGTGTGGTCCTCCTGAAGTTTACATTTAGTCATTTAGCAGACGCTCTTATCCAGAGCGACTTACAATAAGTACAGGGACATTCCCCCCGAGGCAAGTAGGGTGAAGTGCCTTGCGGAAGGACACAACGTCATTTGGCACGGCCGGGAATCGAACTGGCAACCTTTTGATTACTAGCCCGACTCCCTCACCGCTCAGCCATATGACTCCCAAGTTCTGATGTCAGCAATAGAAGCGTCACCATGGAGACGTTAGATTCGGCTGAGTGCTGCTGTTGTTGTTTTTGTCGCTTTGTTGAGTGTTTTGCTGAGACGTGCTCCACAGAAACAACGTGACAACTGCCATCATTCTCTCTCTCTCTCTCTCTCTCTCTCTCTCTCTCTCTCTCTCTCTCTCTCTCTCTCTCTCTCTCTCTCTCTCTCTCTCTCTCTCTCTCTCTCTCTCTCTCCTTCACTCTCTCCCTCTCTCTCTATCTCCCTCTCTCTCTCCAAGATGGGGCTTACCTCTCTCAGCAAAAAAAGCAATCTGTTTTTGATCTGGGTCAACAAACCTGATGAGTGTGCATGGTTGCGAGGCGCTGGTGTGATCTGGTTTGACTGAGGAAGCAGGAGAATGCAGCGAGACTGATCCTATTTCATTTCGGAGGCATTAGACGTAAACCGGGATGTCCATCTGCAGCACACGAACGCTAAGCTAACTGATCGTCTTCATTTCATTTAGCAGATGCTCTTATCCAAAGGGATGAGGGGGGCTGGGGATTCGAACCTGCGACCTATTGAACTGCAATAAAACCACCACTGTGTTATCCACCCCCCCTTCTTTTAAATTCCAAGGTGTGGGTTAGAATCGTCCAAGTATGGATCTAAATGTTATCTGGAAATTCACGATTTTGAAAATGAAAGGCTTACAGTAGATCGAAGGTTCAGTACAGTTTCATTCGACCTTCGACCTGCAGATCACGTTGTAACTCTGGTTCTAAGATTTCAGGATTCTATGTTTACAACCCTGTCATAGACACGCATCAGCCAGGCTCAGCGGAGATAACAGGAAAGTTGCGGTTAGCAGAGACAAGAAGACCAACAACAGCATTAATTAGTCCCACATGAAGAAGCGTGTCAGAGAGGAATCTCTGGAGTCATGACACGTTAATCACAAACCAGACCACTCCAATCAGAGGTGTTTGATAGTTTTGATTTTGTCAATTGTTTATGGGTCAGGATTTTGATTGATTTGAACTTGTTGCATGAATTAATAATCTTCATCTGTATTATTTGTGAAGTATTAAGTAGTAGAGCTTTAGATTTGCAGTCTCCTCGGATTACTACAGGCACAGAAGCATCTATGCATCATTCTGGAGGTTTTCCACTGTTTTGGTGTTCCATTACATTTACATTTAGTCATTTAGCAGAGCGACTTACAGTAAGTACAGGGCAAGTAGGGTGAAGTGCCTTGCCCAAGGACACAACGTCAGTTGGCATGACCGGGAATCGAACTGGCAACCTTCGGATTACTAGCCCGATTCCCTCACCGCTCAGCCACCATCCATGATAGCCACCAGCTACTGTAATGACTGGTCTTTCAGTGTCCATCGCTTCTAGCGTCAGATCCAACAGACTTCAGCAGGCGGTTTCCCTGTCTGCCCACGTCTCTCTCTCTTGGCAACAGCCTCCCAGGCCTCACAGCAGCTGTTCTCTAACCAGCATGTCCTGCCAGGAGCCCAGTGCTGCTGAAGAGCATCAGATTCAGGTCTGCTTCACCCTGCATGACCACCCTCTGCAGGGTCCTAGCCCCGCCCCACTACTCTTCCCATCGACAGCCTAGCCCTGACCCCACTTCTACCCCCCCTCACACACTCCTGAAAACAGCCTGCCCCCTCTCCTCACACACACACACACACACACAAACACACACTCAACTACACAGCCTAGCACCTCCCCTACACTCACACACTCATCAATACTCTGATCGCCAGCGCAGTGTTCCAGTGTTCCAGTGTTCCAGTGTTCCTCGCCCTGCAAGAACCTGCATCGCTCTCTGCTTTGGTGATCTATTCTCCCCTTCCTGGAGAACGTCCCAGAACATCCTGGAGAACGTCCCAGAACGTCCCAGAACGTCCTAGAAGCCAGGGATCTTCATCTGTCTTCCATTCACACACACATTTGGTTACTTAACTGAAGATAATCATTTCCCACTGGCATGAGCTTTGAGAATAGAGCCCATATTAAAAACCTAATACTGTGCCTATTCTCATCAAGCTCTCTGTTATTACACAAATACTGGACGTACACACAGGTACACACACACACACATTATTGCTCACTCACACACACTTGTACACATGCACACACAGTCTCTCTTACTCAAATACACACACACACATACACACACTCTCTCTCTCTCTTTCTCTCTCTCTCTCTCTCTCTCTCTCTCTCTCTCTCTCTCTCTCTCTCTCTCTCTCTCTCTCTCTCTCTCACACACACACACACACACACACACACACACACACATACACAGTAAAGACAGTCTCCTTCATCATGAGGGTTTGAGGCGATTAGCACCTCGTTTGGCAGTGGGAACTAGCAAGGATGAGGACAGAGGGAGGGGTTTCTCATGGGAACTTTTCCAATGCTTTTGGGTCTCAGTGTGAGTGAGGAGATTGTTCTGACCAGATATGTACACCATGGTTAACCTGCTCTGTTTACCTGGACAGGACCAGAGAGAGGGGGGGAGAGGTAGGGGGAGAAAAGGAAGGAGAGAGGGAGGGAGGGAGGGAGGGAGGGAGGGAGGGAGGGAGGGAGGGAGGGAGGGAGGGAGGGAGGGAGGGAGGGAGGGAGGGAGGGAGGGAGGGAGGGAGGGAGGGAGGGAGGGAGGGAGGGAGAGAGAGAGAGAGAGAGAGAGAGAGAGAGAGGGAGGGGAGAGAGGGAGGGAGAGAGAGAGAGAGGGAGGGAGGGAGGGAGGGAGGGAGGAGGGAGGGAGGGAGGGAGGGAGGGAGGGAGGGAGGGAGGGAGGGAGGGAGGAGGGAGGGAGGGAGGGAGGGAGGGAGAGAGGGGGGGGGAAGGAAAGAGGGGAGAGAGGGAGGGAGGGAGAAAGAGAGAGTGATTTAAAGGTGAAAAGGACTATAGATTTTTCCATCTCCCCTCCCCCCCTCTCCCCTCCTTCTCCCTCCTCCATTAAAGAACTGCGTGGTCTCCGTTTCAGAAAAACAACAAGCGGTGAGGCCCTGTCGGGCGGCTGCTTCTGTGAGACTAAAACATAATATAGACCACCCCTCTCCTCCTCTCCACCTCTCCCCCTCTCCCCCTCTCCTGCCCTCCCTGTCTCCTCCTCTCCACCTCTTCTGCTTTCCCCCTCTCCTGCCCTCCCTGTCTCCTCCTCCTCCACCTCTTTTGCTTTACCCCTCTCCTCCTCTCCCCCCTTCTCCTCCTCGCCCCCTCTCCTCTACCCCTCTCCCCCTCTCCTCCTCTCCCCCTCTCCTCCTCGCCCCCTCTCCTCTCCCCCTCTCCTCCTCTCCCCCTCTCCTCCTCGCCCCCTCTCCTCTCCCCCCTCTCCTCCTCTCCCCTCTCTCTCTGTTTCTCTCTCTCTGTACGACACAATCAACCAGCTGCTGTGTTGGAATGGGGGAAAGAAATAGTTTCCATCATTTTCCTCTGTCTGTCTTGACGTTTACAAAATTTGCACAAATAGTGATCTCATGTTCATACCCTGTTCAACCCACAGTGTGGGGCCAGGGAAATACACAGCTAGCTCTGAATGGAGGCAGTGTCCTGCTACTGTCTGCCCTGCAGTAGGCTGGAGGCAGGGTGCAGGAGGCTGGAGGCAGGAGGTAGGAGGCAGGGTGCAGGAGGCAGGGTCCAGGGTGCAGGAGGCTGGAGGCAGGAGGCAGGGTGCAGGACGCTGGAGGCAGGAGGCAGGGTGCAGGAGGCAGGGTCCAGGGTGCAGTAGGCTGGAGGCAGGAGGTAGGAGGCAGGGTGCAGGAGACTGGAGGCAGGAGGTAGGAGGCAGGGTGCAGGAGGCAGGAGGCCCACCCCCCCCTCCCCCGTCTGCTGTGGGTGTAGACACATGAGAATGTTCTCCCCTGCATGCCTATGCACTCCAGACAGACCTTATATAGCCCTGCACACGCCAGTGCACACGCCAGTGCACACGCCAGTGCACACGCCAGTGCACACGCCAGTGCACACGCCAGTGCACACACCAGTGCACAAGCCAGTGCACACGCCAGTGCACACGCCAGTACACACACCAGTACACATACCAGTACACACACCAGTACACATACCAGTACACATACCAGTACACACACCAGTACACTCACCAGTACCCACACCAGTACACATACCAGTACACACACCAGTACACATACCAGTACACATACCAGTACACACACCAGTACACATACCAGTACACACACCAGTACACATACCAGTACACACACCAGTACACATACCAGTACACACACCAGTACACATACCAGTACACATACCAGTACACATACCAGTACACATACCAGTACACACACCAGTACACATACCAGTACACACACCGGTACACATACCAGTACACATACCAGTACACATACCAGTACACACACCAGTACACATACCAGTACACATACCAGTACACAGCACATTCACACATTGTCGAAACAGGACTCAATGTCTGAAGCAGCAGACAGGAAGCCAGAGCATCTCTCCTCAGAGACCCAGAGCGTCTCTCCTCACAGGACCAGAGCGTCTCTCCTCAGAGACCAAGAGCGTCTCTCCTCACAGGACCAGAGCGTCTCTCCTCAGAGACCCAGAGCGTCTCTCCTCACAGGACCAGAGCATCTCTCCTCAGAGACCCAGAGCATCTCTCTTCAGAGCCCAGAGCGTCTTTTCTCAGAGCCCAGAGCGTCTCTCCTCAGAGACCCAGAGCGTCTCTCCTCACAGGACCAGAGCGTCTCTCCTCAGAGCCCAGAGCGTCTTTTCTCAGAGCCCAGAGCGTCTCTCCTCAGAGACCCAGAGCGTCTCTCCTCACAGGACCAGAGCGTCTCTTCTCAGAGCCCAGAGCGTCTCTCCTCAGAGCCCAGAGCATCTCTCCTCAGAGCCCAGAGCGTCTCTCCTCAGAGCCCAGAGCGTCTCTCCTCAGAGACCCAGAGCGTCTCTCCTCACAGGACCAGAGCGTCTCTCCTCAGAGACCCAGAGCATTTCTCCTCAGAGCCCAGAGCGTCTCTCCTCACAGGACCAGAGCGTCTCTCCTCAGAGACCCAGAGCGTCTCTCCTCATAGGACCAGAGCGTCTCTCCTCACTGGATCAGAGTGTCTCTCCTCAGAGACCCAGAGCGTCTCTCCTCACTGGATCAGAGCGTCTCTCCTCAGAGACCAGAGCGTCTCTCCTCAGAGCCCAGAGCGTCTCTCCTCACTGGATCAGAGCGTCTCTCCTGACAGGACCAGAGCGTCTTTCCTCAGAGCCCAGAGCATCTCTCCTCACAGGACCAGAGCGTCTCTCCTCACAGGACCAGAGCATCTCTCCTCAAAGGCCCAGAGCATCTCTCCTCAGAGGCCCAGAGCGTCTCTCCTCACAGGACCAGAGCGTCTCTCCTCACAGGACCAGAGCATCTCTCCTCAAAGGCCCAGAGCATCATTCCTCAGAGGCCCAGAGCGTCTCTCCTCAGAGGCCCAGAGCGTCTCTCCTCAGAACCCAGAGCATCTCTCCTCACAGGACCAGAGCGTCTCTCCTCAGAGACCCAGAGCATCTCTCCTCAGAGGCCCAGAGCGTCTCTCCTCAGAGGCCCAGAGCGTCTCTCCTCAGAACCCAGAGCGTCTCTCCTCAGAGGCCCAGAGCGTCTCTCCTCAGAGCCCAGAGCGTCTCTCCTCACAGGACCAGAGCATCTCTCCTCAGAGGCCCAGAGCATCTCTCCTCACAGGACCAGAGCGTCTCTCCTCACAGGACCAGAGCGTCTCTCCTCACAGGACCAGAGCATCTCTCCTCAAAGGCCCAGAGCATCTCTCCTCAGAGGCCCAGAGCGTCTCTCCTCACAGGACCAAAGCGTCTCTCCTCACAGGACCAGAGCGTCTCTCCTCACAGGACCAGAGCATCTCTCCTCAAAGGCCCAGAGCATCTCTCCTCAGAGGCCCAGAGCATCTCTCCTCAGAGGCCCAGAGCGTCTCTCCTCAGAACCCAGAGCATCTCTCCTCACAGGACCAGAGCGTCTCTCCTCAGAGACCCAGAGCATCTCTCCTCACAGGACCAGAGCGTCTCTCCTCAGAGGCCCAGAGCGTCTCTCCTCAGAACCCAGAGCGTCTCTCCTCAGAGGCCCAGAGCGTCTCTCCTCAGAGCCCAGAGCGTCTCTCCTCACAGGACCAGAGCATCTCTCCTCAGAGGCCCAGAGCATCTCTCCTCACAGGACCAGAGCGTCTCTCCTCAGAGACCCAGAGCGTCTCTCCTCATAGGACCAGAGCGTCTCTCCTCACTGGATCAGAGTGTCTCTCCTCAGAGACCCAGAGCGTCTCTCCTCACTGGATCAGAGCGTCTCTCCTCAGAGACCAGAGCGTCTCTCCTCAGAGCCCAGAGCGTCTCTCCTCACTGGATCAGAGCGTCTCTCCTGACAGGACCAGAGCGTCTTTCCTCAGAGCCCAGAGCATCTCTCCTCACAGGACCAGAGCGTCTCTCCTCACTGGATCAGAGCGTCTCTCCTCACAGGACCAGAGCGTCTCTCCTCACAGGACCAGAGCATCTCTCCTCAAAGGCCCAGAGCATCTCTCCTCAGAGGCCCAGAGCGTCTCTCCTCACAGGACCAGAGCGTCTCTCCTCACAGGACCAGAGCATCTCTCCTCAAAGGCCCAGAGCATCTCTCCTCAGAGGCCCAGAGCGTCTCTCCTCAAAGGCCCAGAGCGTCTCTCCTCAGAACCCAGAGCATCTCTCCTCACAGGACCAGAGCGTCTCTCCTCAGAGACCCAGAGCATCTCTCCTCAGAGGCCCAGAGCGTCTCTCCTCAGAGGCCCAGAGCGTCTCTCCTCAGAACCCAGAGCGTCTCTCCTCAGAGGCCCAGAGCGTCTCTCCTCAGAGCCCAGAGCGTCTCTCCTCACAGGACCAGAGCATCTCTCCTCAGAGGCCCAGAGCATCTCTCCTCACAGGACCAGAGCGTCTCTCCTCACAGGACCAGAGCGTCTCTCCTCACAGGACCAGAGCATCTCTCCTCAAAGGCCCAGAGCATCTCTCCTCAGAGGCCCAGAGCGTCTCTCCTCACAGGACCAGAGCGTCTCTCCTCACAGGACCAGAGCGTCTCTCCTCACAGGACCAGAGCATCTCTCCTCAAAGGCCCAGAGCATCTCTCCTCAGAGGCCCAGAGCATCTCTCCTCAGAGGCCCAGAGCGTCTCTCCTCAGAACCCAGAGCATCTCTCCTCACAGGACCAGAGCGTCTCTCCTCAGAGACCCAGAGCATCTCTCCTCACAGGACCAGAGCGTCTCTCCTCAGAGGCCCAGAGCGTCTCTCCTCAGAACCCAGAGCGTCTCTCCTCAGAGGCCCAGAGCGTCTCTCCTCAGAGCCCAGAGCGTCTCTCCTCACAGGACCAGAGCATCTCTCCTCAGAGGCCCAGAGCATCTCTCCTCACAGGACCAGAGCATCTCTCCTCAGACTTACCCTGTTTGCTGAGTCATGTTCTCAGACCATCCGATGCTATCACCTCGACGACCTGGCAGCCATGACAACAGGCAACGCAGCAAGACTCTAGGCTCCATCTGGTCATGACTTCTCTCCCTGGGTCCTTGTGAAAGACAGCTTTCTCAAGCTTCACATCCCCGGTCCCACAAACATGCCTCTTCTGGAATATTCTTTTGCGCAAGATGACTGGCCTGCAGTTTAACGGTCTTTGTGTGTGGAGCCACTTGGCAGGGTGCTGTCCTCTTGTGTTCTGGAGCTGGACCTCTCATTCTGAAGACTTCACACTGGTTTACTCAGGAGTGTGTGTGTGTTTGTACGTGCAGGATTGTATGTGCGCCTGTGTATGCATGTGTGGAGGTTTTGTGGGGGTATGTGTGTGTGCAGAGGTGTGTGTGAATGTGTGTGTGCAGATGTATGTGTGAATGTGTGTGTGCAGATGTATGTATGTGTATGTATGTGTGAGTGTGTGTGTGTGTGTGTGTGTGTGTGTGTGTAGTAATGAGTAAGGAGTAAGGAGTCCTGGGAACTGCCACTCCCCACAGAAGCAGGCTTGTTGTTGCTCTGTCTCCAGATGAGGACCACATGTCGCCCACTTTCAATTCCGGTCTTTTCCTTTCCAATTTTAGAATCCTTTTTTTCTTCTTCATTTGTGCAGGAAAGACAGAACCGGCGAACAGTTGTCCTTTGTGCTGTGGTGGCCACGCCCACTCAAGTAAACACAGTCTCATTAGGCTCACACTTGGAGGCTGGCTTCTCTTATGTGTTGTGGGGTTTCTGGGGGAAGGTAGGAGGAGGCTGGGGGAGGTAGAGGGGAGGTAGAGGGAGGCTAGGGGAGGTAGAGGGGAGGTAGAGGGAGGCTAGGGGAGGTAGAGGGGAGGTAGAGGGGAGGTAGAGGGGAGGTAGAGGGGAGGTAGAGGGAGGCTAGGGGAGGTAGAGGGGAGGTAGAGGGAGGCTAGGGGAGGTAGAGGGGAGGTAGAGGGAGGCTGGGGGAGGTAGAGGGGAGGTAGAGGGAGGCTAGGGGAGGTAGAGGGGAGGTAGAGGGGAGGTAGAGGGAGGCTAGGGGAGGTAGAGGGGAGGTAGAGGGAGGCTAGGGGAGGTAGAGGGGAGGTAGAGGGAGGCTAGGGGAGGTAGAGGGGAGGTAGAGGGAGGCTAGGGGAGGCAGAGGGGAGGTAGAGGGAGGCTGGGGGAGGTAGAGGGGAGGTAGAGGGAGGCTGGGGGAGGTAGAGGGGAGGTAGAGGGAGGCTAGGGGAGGTAGAGGGGAGGTAGAGGGAGGCTAGGGGAGGTAGAGGGGAGGTAGAGGGGAGGTAGAGGGAGGCTAGGGGAGGTAGAGGGGAGGTAGAGGGAGGCTAGGGGAGGTAGAGGGGAGGTAGAGGGAGGCTAGGGGAGGTAGAGGGAGGCTAGGGGAGGTAGAGGGGAGGTAGAGGGAGGCTAGGGGAGGTAGAGGGGAGGTAGAGAGAGGCTAGGAGAGGTAGAGGGGAGGTAGAGGGAGGCTAGGGGAGGTAGAGGGGAGGTAGAGGGAGGCTAGGGGAGGTAGAGGGGAGGTAGAGGGAGGCTGGGGGAGGTAGAGGGGAGGTAGAGGGAGGCTGGGGGAGGTAGAGGGGAGGTAGAGGGAGACTGGGGGAGGTAGAGAGGAGGTAGAGGGAGGCTGGGGGAGGTAGAGGGGAGGTAGAGGGAGGCTAGGGAAACAGTGGGCGCTAGGGGAGGTTTGGGGAGCCTCCAGCCTCCAGCCTCCAGTACAGTCTCCATTCAGCTTTGTGTTAATTTGTGCTTCCAGGGTAAGTGCTTATGTTGGCAGTAAGCCCAACATCTTTCTCCTCCAAGCCGCCTGACCACATCAAGACCTCCAGACCAGCGGCCCTCGCAGACCTCGTCAGCCAGAAGCAGACCTCCTCAGGGCCTGACTGTCCTTAGCGCTGGCTGCTGGAGGAGAACCAGAGGAGCTCTGTGACCTCCAGCCTGGCTCCTCCAGTCTGGCTCCTCCAGCCTGGCTCCTCCTGGCTCCTATCTGGTCTCCAGCCCCCCCCGACAAACACCCCCTTTAATCACACAACAGGCACAGGCAAAGGGCCACAAGTAAAAGTGTGTGTGTGTAAGCATGTGCGCATGTGCGCATGTGCGTATATATCTGTGCATGTGCACATATTTGTACATGTGTGAGTGTTTGGGCATATTTGTGCATGTGTGCATGTGTGTAAGTGTGTGTGTAAGTGTGCAAGTGTGTATCCTCAGTGGTTCAGTGCTGAGGACTGGATCTTGTGAGCTTGGCAGAGGGCAGGAGGGACTTTTCCTGATTCCCTCCGAACCCAGAACGTTCCTGCCAGCAGTACCAGCAGCCTGCCCAGAGCCAGCCACAAAGCCCCGGCCCTGCCTCATCCCTGCCTCAGCCCTGCCTCAGTCCTTCCTCACGTACATTTACATTACATTTAGTCATTTAGCAGACGCTCTTATCCAGAGCGACTTACAGTAAGTACAGGGACATTCCCCCGAGGACACAACGTCATTGACACGGCCAGGAATCGAACCAGCGACCTTCTGATTACTAGCCCGATTCTCTAACCGCTCATGCCCTGCCTGAGCCAGAGCCAGCCACATGGCCCCAGCCCTGCCTCAGTCCTGTCTCATACCAGCCCTGCCTCAGCCCTGCCTCAGCCACATGGCCCCAGCCCTGCCAGCCAGCAGGTATTTACTGACCTGGCAGCTGAAATTCAGCTGACGCACAAGACAGTGCCTCAAAACCCACTCTGCTGCTCCAGAACAGTGAGGAAGCCTTCCTCTGGGGGGGGTGGTGTGTGTGTGATGTGTCTGTGTGATGTGTGTGTGACGTGTGTGTATGTGGTGTATGTGAGTGTGTGCATGGGATGTGTGTGTATGTGAGTGTGTGTATTCACGTGTGTGTGAGTGTGTGATGTATGTATGAAGTGTGTGTGTGTGTGTGTGTGTGTGCATGTGTGTGTGCATGTGTGTGTGAGTGTGTGAGTGTGCGATGTATGTATGATGTGTGTGATGAGTGTGTGCAGTCATACACATGTGATATATGTTGTCCATCTGTGTTAATATAAAGCAAAGGTCCTAACTTATCATCATTACGATCATTTATAAAAGAAGTTCACACAGACAGACAGGGCGGACACAGCTTCACTGCAGAGGCCCCAGGTTCAAATCCCCCCTGTACATCAGGATAAAAGCATGTACTACTTGAGCACAATACACTGAACAGAGGATTTCAACCTTGCCCAGCGGCAGAGACAGAACGTTTTACGTTTGGATTTGGTTACAGACTGACTCACCATGAGAAAGGCTCTGCTTTGGAAAGTTTCTCATAGTAGTGAGGTGTGGAGGCAGACTGAGGTGTGGAGGCAGACTGAGGTGTGGAGGCAGACTGAGGTGTGGAGGCAGACAGAGGTGTGGAGGCAGACTGAGGTGTGGAGGCAGACTGAGGTGTGGAGACAGACTGAGGTGTGGAGGCAGACTGAGGTGTGGAGACAGACAGAGGTGTGGAGGCAGACTGAGGTGTGGAGACAGACAGAGGTGTGGAGGCAGACTGAGGTGTGGAGGCAGACTGAGGTGTGGAGACAGACTGAGGTGTGGAGGCAGACTGAGGTGTGGAGGCAGACTGAGGTGTGGAGACAGACTGAGGTGTGGAGGCAGACTGAGGTGTGGAGGCAGACTGAGGTGTGGAGACAGACTGAGGTGTGGAGACAGACAGAGGTGTGGAGACAGACTGAGGTGTGGAGACAGACAGAGGTGTGGAGGCAGACTGAGGTGTGGAGGCAGACTGAGGTGTGGAGGCAGACTGAGGTGTGGAGACAGACTGAGGTGTGGAGGCAGACTGAGGTGTGGAGACAGACAGAGGTGTGGAGGCAGACTGAGGTGTGGAGGCAGACTGAGGTGTGGAGACAGACTGAGGTGTGGAGGCAGACTGAGGTGTGGAGACAGACTGAGGTGTGGAGGCAGACTGAGGTGTGGAGACAGACTGAGGTGTGGAGACAGACTGAGGTGTGGAGACAGACTGAGGTGTGGAGGCAGACTGAGGTGTGGAGGCAGACTGAGGTGTGGAGACAGACTGAGGTGTGGAGGCAGACTGAGGTGTGGAGGCAGACTGAGGTGTGGAGGCAGACTGAGGTGTGGAGACAGACAGAGGTGTGGAGGCAGACTGAGGTGTGGAGGCAGACTGAGGTGTGGAGACAGACTGAGGTGTGGAGGCAGACTGAGGTGTGGAGGCAGACTGAGGTGTGGAGACAGACTGAGGTGTGGAGACAGACAGAGGTGTGGAGACAGACTGAGGTGTGGAGACAGACTGAGGTGTGGAGACAGACAGAGGTGTGGAGGCAGACTGAGGTGTGGAGGCAGACTGAGGTGTGGAGACAGACTGAGGTGTGGAGGCAGACTGAGGTGTGGAGACAGACTGAGGTGTGGAGGCAGACTGAGGTGTGGAGACAGACAGAGGTGTGGAGGCAGACTGAGGTGTGGAGGCAGACTGAGGTGTGGAGGCAGACTGAGGTGTGGAGACAGACAGAGGTGTGGAGGCAGACTGAGGTGTGGAGGCAGACTGAGGTGTGGAGGCAGACTGAGGTGTGGAGACAGACTGAGGTGTGGAGGCAGACTGAGGTGTGGAGACAGACTGAGGTGTGGAGGCAGACTGAGGTGTGGAGACAGACAGAGGTGTGGAGGCAGACTGAGGTGTGGAGGCAGACTGAGGTGTGGAGACAGACTGAGGTGTGGAGGCAGACTGAGGTGTGGAGACAGACTGAGGTGTGGAGGCAGACTGAGGTGTGGAGACAGACTGAGGTGTGGAGACAGACAGAGGTGTGGAGACAGACTGAGGTGTGGAGACAGACTGAGGTGTGGAGACAGACAGAGGTGTGGAGACAGACTGAGGTGTGGAGGCAGACTGAGGTGTGGAGGCAGACTGAGGTGTGGAGACAGACTGAGGTGTGGAGGCAGACTGAGGTGTGGAGGCAGACTGAGGTGTGGAGACAGACTGAGGTGTGGAGGCAGACTGAGGTGTGGAGGCAGACTGAGGTGTGGAGGCAGACTGAGGTGTGGAGACAGACTGAGGTGTGGAGGCAGACTGAGGTGTGGAGGCAGACTGAGGTGTGGAGGCAGACTGAAGGGTGGAGACAGACTGAGGTGTGGAGGCAGACTGAGGTGTGGAGACAGACTGAGGTGTGGAGGCAGACTGAGGTGTGGAGGCAGACTGAGGTGTGGAGACAGACTGAGGTGTGGAGACAGACAGAGGTGTGGAGGCAGACTGAGGTGTGGAGGCAGACTGAGGTGTGGAGGCAGACTGAGGTGTGGAGACAGACTGAGGTGGGGAGGCAGACTGAGGTGTGGAGGCAGACTGAGGTGTGGAGACAGACTGAGGTGGGGAGACAGACTGAGGTGTGGAGGCAGACTGAGGTGTGGAGGCAGACTGAGGTGTGGAGACAGACAGAGGTGTGGAGGCAGACTGAGGTGTGGAGGCAGACTGAGGTGTGGAGACAGACAGAGGTGTGGAGGCAGACTGAGGTGTGGAGACAGACTGAGGTGTGGAGACAGACTGAGGTGTGGAGGCAGACTGAGGTGTGGAGGCAGACTGAGGTGTGGAGGCAGACTGAGGTGTGGAGACAGACTGAGGTGTGGAGACAGACTGAGGTGTGGAGGCAGACTGAGGTGTGGAGACAGACTGAGGTGTGGAGACAGACTGAGGTGTGGAGACAGACTGAGGTGTGGAGGCAGACTGAGGTGTGGAGACCGACTGAGGTGTGGAGACAGACAGAGGTGTGGAGGCAGACTGAGGTGGGGAGACAGACTGAGGTGTGGAGGCAGACTGAGGTGTGGAGGCAGACTGAGGTGTGGAGGCAGACTGAGGTGGGGAGACAGACTGAGGTGTGGAGGCAGACTGAGGTGTGGAGACAGACTGAGGTGTGGAACCAGACTGAGGTGTGGAGGCAGACTGAGGTGTGGAGACAGACTGAGGTGTGGAGGCAGACTGAGGTGGGGAGACAGACTGAGGTGTGGAGGCAGACTGAGGTGTGGAGACAGACTGAGGTGTGGAGGCAGACTGAGGTGGGGAGACAGACTGAGGTGGGGAGACAGACTGAGGTGTGGATAGAGACTGAGGTGGGGAGACAGACTGAGGTGTGGAGGCAGACTGAGGTGGGGAGACAGACTGAGGTGGGGAGACAGACTGAGGTGTGGAGGCAGACTGAGGTGTGGAGACAGACTGAGGTGGGCAGACAGACTGAGGTGTGGAGACAGACTGAGGTGGGCAGACAGACTGAGGTGTGGAGACAGACTGAGGTGGGGAACCAGACTGAGGTGTGGAGACAGACTGAGGTGGGGAAGCAGACTGAGGTGTGGAGACAGACTGAGGTGGGCAGACAGACTGAGGTGTGGAGACAGACTGAGGTGTGGAGACAGACTGAGGTGGGGAGACAGACTGAGGTGTGGAGGCAGACTGAGGTGTGGAGACAGACTGAGGTGGGCAGACAGACTGAGGTGTGGAGACAGACTGAGGTGTGGAGACAGACTGAGGTGTGGAGACAGACTGAGGTGTGGGTACTCTGCTCTGTTCCTAGTCGCTACACATCGTTCCTTGACTCTAACTACCTACATACTGTTTGAATTACTGATTTCTTCTCATTCTTGATTTACTACTGAACTAATGAAGCTTGCGCAAGTTAAGTCAGGCAAGACCGATCCCTGCACTCGGGCTTAATCGTAGTGTACACTACTCACTCCCCCCGCTAAGAACCCGTTCCCGGGTCGGGCGGTCACTGGGGTTCAGGTCGATTAGCGCTCCCGCTATCAATTAATGGCGTCACATGATCCGTGCCTTTAAATATGATTCTCTCCCTGTGTAGTTTGTCCAAGCTATCAAGTGCGCGACCCTCCACCACCCCGTCGCCACCCGGTTCCTGTCTCAGTCTTCGGCTCGATTGGTCATCGGCTGCTGCCACCGCCACCAGTGTCTGGACTCCGTGGGGGATTCTTCTTCGGGCGTTGGACAGGCGCCCTTTGATCTATATAATTCCCCGTGGGGTTCAAGCTCCAAACACCATAGTACATTTATTAGTCTGTAATAAACATCTTTCACTCATCCCAGGTCTCTCCTGATTGAGGGTGTCAGGTGGCTGAGCGGTTAGAGAATCGGGCTGGTAATCCGAAGGTTGCCAGTTCGATTCCCGGTCATGCCAACTGACGTTGTGTCCTTGGGAACGGCACTTCACCCTACTTGCCTCGGGGGGAATGTCCCTGTACTTACTGTAAGTCGCTCTGGATAAGAGCGTCTGCTAAATGACTAAATGTAAATGTGATTGAACTATGTGTGCTTCATGTTTTGGCTACTCGCGATGTTTTTGGCTATCTTGTTGTTATGATCAGTGACCTATGCACTTTTGTAAAGCTCTCTCTTGGAAGTCGCTTTGGATAAAAGCGTCTGCTAAATGAATAAATGTAAATGTAAATGTAACTATCTTCATGTACTATTTGTATGTCGCTTTACATAAAAGTGTCTTCAAAATGAATAAATTATCAAATGAAAACTTTTATACATTTTAATGTTCAATCATACAGGAAGTGGATGTGTGAACAGACATGTCCACAGGTCCTTCTCATGGACTGAAACACCTCTCTCCCCTTGCTCGTCCTCCTCCAGGGACAGCTCTGTAGATGGTGTCGGTCTGCAGATGTGTCGCAGTACGAGCCACGTCTCAGCGTCTCCACGGAGACCAGACGTGCAGCTTTGCCCGGCGAGCCAGACAGGAAGGAGAGAAAAGAGACCAAGACAGGAAGGACTGAAAAGAGATGGATGTCTGTCTCATGCTGGGGCTCCAACCATCTGGGCCCGACCCAGAGAGAGAGAGGAGAGAGAGAGATTAGAGGTAGAGAGAGAGAGAGGAAAGGTGGAGAGAGAGGAAACATAAGAGGTATTGAGAGGAGAGAGAGAGATAAGAGGTATAGAGAGAGGAGAGAGGAAGAGAGAGATGAGAGGTAGAGAGAGGAGAGAGAGGAACAGAGAGATAAGAGGTAAAGAGAGAGAGAGAGAGATTAGAGGTAGAGAGAGGAGAGAGAGAGATTAGAGGTAGAGAGAGGAGAGAGAGGAGGTAACTGAGACTGACGTTCCTCAGGGCGCTCCGGTGGTTCGCTGGTCAAGAGCTCACATCACGCAAACTGAGGCCTAACAGCAGGAGCCGGGGTTCGAATCCCTCTCTGACCATTTCCTGCCAGTCCTCCCCTCTCTCTCTCCTTCATTTCCTGACATTCTTCACTGTCTATCTCAATAAAGAAGAATGGCTGCACAGTAATAACCATCACTATTCTGCCAGTCCCTGCAGACTGCTGCTCCCTCCTCAGGGACCCTGGCAGACAGAGAGAGCGGGGAGAACGTTTGCAGGAAGTGTGTTTATCCAGCACAGATTGTGTTTTACATACATGTCATCAGGTAAATCACTCACCCTCCTCTTCCTCCCCCAACCTTGCCCTCACCATCACCCCCTCTCTTCCTCACCCCTTTCTCCACCCCCCCCTCACCCTCATCCCCCCTTCTCCTCACCCGCCTCACCCTCACCCCATCTTCCGAGTCTCTCTTCCTGACGCAGTAGACTGGAAGGTCAGGGGTGGAATGGGACCTGAGAGGAATGCTGGAGGTGGCCCTGCAGGAGCTGGGAAGCTGAGAGGAGGCGCAGCGTGGCTGACAGCTTCCAGGGTCACAGCGTCCTACAGGGAGCCTTCAAAGATGTGCCAAAGTCCTTTCAAGTCATACAAACGCACACACACACACGCAGACACACACGCAGACACACACACAGACATAGACACACAGACACTCACACACACAGACAATCACACACACACACAGACACTTACACACACAGATACTCACACACAGACACACACACACACAGGCGGGAGGGAGGGAGGGAGGGAGGGAGGGAGGGAGGGAGGGAGGGAGGGAGGGAGGGAGGGAGGGAGGGAGGGAGGGAGGGAGGGAGGGAGGGAGGGAGGGAGGGAGGGAGGGAGGGAGGGAGAGAGAGAGAGAGAGGAGGGTGTAGGAGGACCACCCAGGGTGTGGTCGACCACCCAGCACACACCAGTACATCCTCAGCAACAGTCTGTCATTTCATTTCATCTTCATGATCCAGGTCATCCCCCCTCCTCTGGCTGGTTCTGCCCGGGTTCCACCAGGCTGTGGACCAGAATTGTGTGTGTGTGGGGGGGGGGGGGGGGGGGGGTGTTGACCAGAGGTGTGTGTGTGTGTTATGCAAGGGATATTCTCCTTCGTGCCCTGAAAGGGTTTCACTTTCACGTCTGCCTCTGCTACTTCCACCCCCTCCCTCCCCCCCTCCCTCCCTCCCCCACCCCCCCCCTCCCTCTCCCCCTCACCCATGCTCTCCAGGGTCCCATAGCGGCTGTTCTCATGTGTCACACACACACACTCACTCACTTCTAGACAGCTCTCTCTCTCTCTTACACCCTCAGTAGCCTACCCCCTCTCTCTTCTCACCCACACAGCAGTAATAACACGCTGTGTGGGTGTGAAGAGAGAGCAGGGTGTGGAGGTGGGTGAGGTTCCTGTCCTCTCTGGGTAAATACAGAAGGATTTAGTGTTCCAGAAACCTGAACTAGACCACACGAGGTCCCATGATCATTCTGTCATGATGCAGTTGTGAGCAGCTGTACATGTTATGATAATGGTGATGCCCTCACAGGTGAACATGCACAGACACAAACAGCCTAACCATGGAAACCAGTACCATTGAGACCAGCACCATGGAGACCATCACCACGGAGACCATCACAGATACACACCCAGACATCTCTGTAGGCCTGGAAACAGCTGGGCTGGTGAAGCTGGCAGGACCTGGCTGTGTGCTGACGGCCATCGATGTGGTCAAACATGCTGTCAGCCCCTGATGAAGACGCAGCACATCCAGCAAATCAAGGCAGTGTCAGCGAGAGAATCTGAGGCACGCGGCCTGGAACCCAGACCACGCGGGCAGCCCCGGCCTGATGACATCTGGAGAGACGATTCGAGGTGTCGCTCAAACCTCGGAGGACTTTCTCACCCTGTCATACACACACTCCAGTCTGCATCTGCTACAGAGACCTCTCTTCCCCTCCTCCTCCTCCTCTCTCTTCCTTTCCTCCTCCTCCTCTCTCTTCCCTTCCTCCTCCTCCTCTCTCTTCCCCTCCTCCTCCTCCTCTCTCTTCCCTTCCTCCTCTTCCTCTCTCTTCCCCTCCTCCTCTTCCCCTCCTCGTCTTCCTCTCTCTTCCCTACCTCCTCTTCCTCTCTCTTCCCCCTCCTCCTCTTCATCTCTCTTACCTTCCTCCCTTCCTCCTCCTCTCTCTTCCCCTCCTCCTCTTCATCTCTCTTCCCCTCCTCCTCCTCTTCCTCTTCTTCTGTGTTTCTGCCCTGAACACAAACATGGCTCTCTGGTCCTGCCCTCTGGAATCTCATTGTGCTGTTTTCTGTTTCATTTTTAATAAATTGCCCTTGTAAACTGTCTAACTTGACACCAGCGTGCTTGTGTGTATATATAGAGCTAGCGATAGCCAGAGAGGTGCCCAAGCTTTGATAGTACTCTGACAACCAAACGTCCATTTGTCCATCTGCAGAGGGCAGACGTTCCCATAATGACCGTTCGTTTAAGCCTCTCTTGGTGGTCAGCCATGCGACGAGCGATTATTTGATCCCCAAAAAGGCACCTGGTCCCACTCGACCCCAGCCGGCATCTCTCCACCCAGGCACGTACCTTCAGCCTGCTCCACCACCAGCCGCCAGCCCGTCGCCATGGACCTGGGTGGCCAGGGAGGGGGGGGGGGGGGCTGATCAAAAGGTGGCCCACACAAGCGCCCGCAGGAAAATCAAGCGGAAAGGTTGTGGTGATGATGTGGCTTCTGCCCACGTCAAGACCAGCTGCTGTCCCGGGGCACCAGCCCCCCCAGGGGCTCTGAGGAGACCTGGACTCCACTTCACAGGCCAGCTCTGTGGGGGTGGGCGGGGGGGGTCCAGGGGTGTGTGGAGGGGTCCGGGCGGCTGTCAGAAGCCCCCTCTCTGATGGGAGCCGTGCGAGGCAGCTCTGCCTGGACAGCACAACCAGGGATCAAGGAAGGGACTTATTTAGAGAGGCAGCCATTCCCCTGTCTGCAGCTAACCCCCTGCATGAGACACAGCTGCTGCCCAACAGATAAGAGGCTGTGTGTGTGTGAGTCTGTGTTTGTTGTGTGTGTGTCGTGTGAGAAATGAGCGTGGGCTGCTGGTGTTGTCTCTGTAGTCTAAGTGTGTGACCCCTCAGCGACCCTGGCGCCTCATTAAGACAAGCTCGCAGACCATACCTCAGCTTTCCTGCAGCGTTCACAAGCTTCGCAGGGTCCCACCACAGGGTCACACCGCAACAACAGCCCAGCCTGGAGGCCCCGTGGCCCAGCCTGGAGGCCCCGTGGCCGGCTGGGCAAGTGGAGGAGAAGCCCCCCAGGCCTGGATCCAAACCTCAACACCATGGTGCTCACCCTGGTCTCACCAGGACAACACACAGATACAGGACAGTCCTCTCTCTTACACAAACACACACACAAGATGGCCGGCGGGGTCCCACATTGTGTGTGTGTGTGTGTGTGAGGAAGGGTCCACTAGAGGACAAGCCTCTAAGAATAGGACAGTAACACATCCACCACACCTCTCATCAGCTCACAAGATAATGGACCCCCCTACACACACACACATTCACATATAGAGACACACACACACACACATTCACATACAGAGACACACACACATTCACATACAGAGACACACAGATACGCAGACACACAGACACATAGTCTTACAGATACACACACTTACACACACACAGATAAACACACAGACAGACCCCCCCCCAGACCTCTCCTCTCAGAGCATATGTTCTCTGGAGGCTGAGACTCATCGGGGGGGGGGGGGGGGGGGGGGGGGGTGACGTGGACAGGGATGGGGGGAGGGGGCAGGGGGGGCATGCCACAGACCAGCTATTCCAGGAGTGTGTGAGTGGCAGGCTCTAATTCTGACAGACAGGACCTTTGTCCCGTTCCGAGTCTGTCAGAGCCTCGTAAATCCCCCCCCCCCCCTCCCCTCCATCTCACCCTTCATTCCCTCCGAATTAATTCTACACCTTGGCTGAGATTGGAGCTATAACTCACTGTCCCTCTGACAGCCCCCCTCCTATAAATAGCGTCTCTCAGGGATCATGAAGAGCTGTCACACAGAGAGAGGGACCCTGGGTACTGTCCGGACCCTCTCTCACAGCACACGCACCTCCTCCCAATCTCTACTATCACTATTCTATCCACTTCTTTTTACAAGACCTTCTGGATAAGTTGGGGTTTATCTGTGTGACACACAACATCTCTTTCCCCCAGGCGGTTTGTGACGAGCCCACAGAGAGGAAATGTGATCCGTTCACAACGCTGCAGTGTTGCATCGCTGCCCCCTGCTGGTGAGAATGAGGTTTAACACGTTTTCATAGAGTGTTCTAATCTGAGCATCTACGCTGGTTAGATACGGTAGTAAACCTGATGGATCAAGTTTATACTGTTTTTAGGTCATGAGCTCATGAAATAGAGAAGCGAGCGAGCGCCCCTGTTGAGACGGAACAGGAACAAGGTCTCTGCCCGTTACTACTGCTCTGCGGGGCAAAGTGGAGACTGGAAGAAGAAAAAAAACATGGCATGCTCTCAAAATACCAAATATTTACTTTTCAGACTGTGCCAACATTTAAATGTTCTGGAAACACAGCAGTCGCTCCTAACGGGGGCTAGAGGGAGAGGTGGGGGGGGTAAACAGGGGGACAGGAGGGGGGCGGGCAGGGGGCAGGCAGGGGGACAGGAGGGGGGCGGGCAGGGGGCAGGCAGGGGGCAGGCAAGGGGGCGGGCAGGGGGCAGGCAGGGGGGCGGGTAGAGGGGCAGGCAGGGGGCAGGCAGGGGGGCAGGTAACGGGGCGGGTAGAGGGGCAGCTATGGTGCAAGGTAGTGGGGTAGTTAGGGGAGCATGCAGCGGGGTAATTAGTGGGGTAGTTAGGGGGGCATGTAGAGGCCCAGCAGCAGAGGTCCTGTTAGAGGAGGGTTCCACCAGGCAGGGGGTGAGGAGCCGTGACGTTTGGGTTCACAGCAGGAACATAAATCCTGCTGCTAATAGAATCCAGCTGCCTCGCATGGTCGACATGGAAACCCTCCATGCCCCCACCCCCCACCCCCCCTCTCCTACCCCCCACCCCTCTCTCCTACCCCCCACCCCTCTCTACTACCCCCCACCCCCCTACCCTTGCATCCACTCCACCCCCACCCCTACCCCCCATCCTGGCCTCAACCCCCTCTACCCCCCTCCCACCATCGAGATGTGAAGAGGAGATGAGAGGTCGGGGGGGGGTGAGTAACCCTGCTGGGTTCTGGATGAGGGACCAGATGAACGTGGACAGCTGGGGAATCGCTCACTCAGGTAGACCAGACCAGGACCAGGGCAGATCAGACCAGGACCAGGGCAGATCAGTTCAGGACCAGGGCAGATCAGATCAGGACCAGGGCAGATCAGATCAGGACCAGGGCAGATCAGAGCAGGACCAGGGCAGATCAGTTCAGGACCAGGGCAGATCAGATCAGGACCAGGGCAGATCAGAGCAGGACCACGGCATATCAGTTCAGGACCAGGGCAGATCAGTTCAGGACCAGGGCAGATCAGGACTAGGGCAGATCAGAGCAGGACCAGGGCAGATCAGATCAGGACCAGGGCAGATCAGATCAGGACCAGGGCAGATCAGATCAGGACCAGGGCAGATCAGATCAGGACCAGGGCAGATCAGAGCAGGACCAGGGCAGATCAGAGCAGGACCAGGGCAGATCAGTTCAGGACCAGGGCAGAGCAGGACCAGGGCAGATCAGAGCAGGACCAGGGCAGATCAGAGCAGGACCAGGGCAGATCAGATCAGGACCAGGGCAGATCAGAGCAGGACCAGGGCAGATCAGAGCAGGACCAGGGCAGATCAGACCAGGACCAGGGCAGATCAGATCAGATCAGATCAGGACCAGGGCAGATTAGGACCAGGGCAGATCAGAGCAGGACCAGGGCAGATCAGATCAGGACCAGGGCAGATCAGGACCAGGGCAGATCAGGACCAGGGCAGATCAGACCAGGACCAGGGCAGATCAGGATCAGGGCAGATCAGATCAGGACCAGGGCATCACTCACTCACACCTCAGGAAGACCGGCTCAGGAACAGGGACCAGGACCGGGGTAGACCGGACCAGGAGTTCTGCGGTCGTGAGTTTGCTGTACATTTCTAATTTGCTATTTTGAGATCTCCAGTGGCTCTGCATCGGTCCGTTGTGGTGAAGAAGGAGCTGAGTCGAAAGGCGAAGCTCTCTATTTACCAGTCGATCTACGTTCCTACCCTCACCTAAGGTCACGAACTGTGGGTAGTGACCGAAAGAACGAGATCGCGAATACAAGCGGCCGAAATGAGTTTTCTCCGCAGGGTGTCCGGGCTCTCCCTTAGAGATAGGGTGAGAAGCTCGGTCATCCGGGAGGGGCTCAGAGTAGAACCGCTGCTCCTCCGCGTCGAGAGGGGCCAGTTGAGGTGGCTCGGGCATCTGATAAGGATGCCTCCTGGACGCCTCCCTGGTGAGGTGTTCTGGGCACGTCCCACTGGGAAGAGGCCCCAGGGAAGACCCAGGACACGCTGGAGGGACTATGTCTCTCGGCTGGCCTGGGAACGCCTCGGGGTCCCCCAGGAAGAGCTGGTGGAAGTGGCCGAGGAGAGGAAAGTCTGGGCCTCCCTGCTTAGGTTGCTGCCCCCGCGACCCGACCCCCGGACAAGCGGAAGATGATGGATGGATGGATGGAGATCTCCAGTGGTCATGTTTAACAGACCTGGATGGTGTTTCACCACTCTCTCTTCAACCCACCTCTCAAACTAACATACACACATAGTGATAACTAGACCATCTGGACAACAGATTGTGTCTTTATTAAGACTCAAGATACTCCCTCCAACCCTTCAACACACATCAAAATATATTTATAGCATATACACACACCAGCATTGCAAATACATTTGAGACTGAGGAATCGGACAATGCAAGTGACAGCATATAGAATCATGCTCGCTCTGGTTTAGAAAAAATAATAATAATAAAAACACTAAAAAAGCAACGACAGCTTCTTTAGAACTGAATATGGAAGCCTCAGGAACATTCTAGAACCCGAGTTTTGACTTGGAATGACTCTATAATGTCATAGATCTACATTTCTCAAACATTCTTTTTTTATTTCTTTTTTGTGAACGCACCAAATACTTTTCCCAGGTCATTTTAAAGAGCATACCCCTGATGTATGGTGACTACTTGGCGAGTGTTTAAAGGCCTGGATAGAGTGACGCAGACATTGGGCTCTCTTTAGACAACTCAATTCAACAGACCGCTCTCTCCTTTAACACTCAAGTATCAATTACATTATTCACATAAAAACTGTTTCCAGTCAGTACATTTCTCCTCAAGTTAAATAACGACACAAAAAGAAAACAAAAAAAATCACTCACTTTTTTTTCCTCCGACTCCCAAATCATTATAAGAACAATTACAAACGTGTTTGTATCGTCCTGTGGGCAGCTATACTTTGTTCTAGCACAGATGAAAGTGAGCAGTCTTAAGGTGCATGGTTGAACACGACTGGAGCTGGGATGGTGTTGCAGGTTAACACTGACGCCCCGTGCTGAGTGGCTGCTATGCATGGGAGTTGCCTGGGGCTGTTTGAGTCTTGTAGCAGATGGCAGCGTTAGGTTCTCTGTTGGTTTTCAACACCGGCCCTTTTCTCCGGGGAATGTCCGTCTGTGTGGCCTACAGAGCGGCCAGCGATCGGTTTGGCACAAGTCGTTTGGCCGTGTGTCTCTACTGGAGGGGGGGTCAACTGGAGGGGGGTCAACTGGAGGGGGGGTCAACTAGAGGGGGGTCTTTGTTGGGGGGGGTCACCGAGAGGGGGGTCTTTGTTGGGGGGGTCTCCTGGATGGGGGTCTTTGTTGGGGGGGGTCTCCTGGAGGAGGCGGGGCTGGTCTGGGGGTGGAGAGGAGGCGGGGCTGGTCTGGAGAGGAGGCGGGGCTGGTCTGGGGGTGGAGAGGAGGCGGGGCTGGTCTGGGGGTGGAGAGGAGGCGGGGCTGGTTTGGGGATGGAGAGGAGGCGGGGCTGGTCTGGGGGTGGAGAGGAGGCGGGGCTGGTCTGGGGGTGGAGAGGAGGCGGGGCTGGTCTGAGGGTGGAGAGGAGGCGGGGCTGGTCTGGGGGTGGAGAGGAGGCGGGGCTGGTCTGGGGGTGGAGAGGAGGCGGGGCTGGTTCTGGAGAGGAGGCGGGGCTGGTTCTGGAGAGGAGGTGGGGCTGGTCTGGGGGTGGAGAGGAGGCGGGGCTGGTCTGGGGGTGGAGAGGAGGCGGGGCTGGTTCTGGAGAGGAGGCGGGGCTGGTTCTGGAGAGGAGGCGGGGCTGGTCTGGGGGTGGAGAGGAGGCGGGGCTGGTCTGGGGGTGGAGAGGAGGCGGGGCTGGTTCCTACCAGGTACCTCAGAGAACCTCTGGAGGAGAAGAAGAGAGGGAGGGTTAGATGTGAGAGATGAGACACAAGACATACGTCAACTTTCCCACACGTTAGCGTGACGGCAAAACAGCCAACATGGCCTCCGTCTGACAGCCTGGTACAGAACAGCCAGCATGGCCTCCCTCTGACAGCCTGGCACAGAACAGCCAGCATGGCCTCCCTCTGACAGCCTGGTACAGAACAGCCAGCATGGCCTCCCTCTGACAGCCTGGTACAGAACAGCCAGCATGGCCTCCCTCTGACAGCCTGGTACAGAACGTCTGGGGTCACCCTCGTTGACCCCAGACATGACCTGGCCAGTTAACCCCTGACCCCAACAGAAAGGCCGTGGCCTCGTAAGACTTTACAGTGTTGTTTCCACAGGGACATGAGTCAGCATGGTGGCTGGTACGGACTTCCTGGTCCGTGTCCTGGCTTCCTGTTGAAGCAGTAAGCAGACGAGGGCTGGTTCTGGACATGCAGGTTCTGAACATGCTGTTACTGAACATGCAGGTTCTGGACATGCAGGTTCTGTACATGCTGGTTCTGAACATGCTGGTTCTGGACATGCTGGTTCTGAACATGCAGGTTCTGAACATGCAGGTTCTGAACATGCTGGTTCTGGACATGCAGGTTCTGAACATGCTGGTTCTGAACATGCTGGTTCTGGACATGCAGGTTCTGGACATGCAGGTTCTGAACATGCTGGTTCTGAACATGCTGGTTCTGGACATGCTGGTTCTGGACATGCAGGTTCTGGACATGCTGGTTCTGGACATGCAGGTTCTGAACATGCTGTTACTGAACATGCAGGTTCTGGACATGCAGGTTCTGTACATGCTGGTTCTGAACATGCTGGTTCTGGACATGCTGGTTCTGAACATGCAGGTTCTGAACATGCAGGTTCTGGACATGCTGGTTCTGAACATGCTGGTTCTGGACATGCAGGTTCTGGACATGCAGGTTCTGAACATGCTGGTTCTGAACATGCTGGTTCTGGACATGCAGGTTCTGGACATGCAGGTTCTGAACATGCTGGTTCTGAACATGCTGGTTCTGGACATGCAGGTTCTGGACATGCTGGTTCTGGACATGCTGGTTCTGAACATGCAGGTTCTGAACATGCAGGTTCTGGACATGCTGGTTCTGTAGAGCTGAACCAGCAGCAGGCTGGCAGAGACACCTGTCACCCCACCAGACAGAGACACGCTCAGACAGCCCCATGATCACATTAGCCCTGACGGAATGCCCCGCAGATAACACCAGCTCATCTATGGAATTACATCGTAACGTCTCAGAACATCAATCTACTGAGTGTTCCGGAACGCGCCTGGGAGACACCCTGGGAACAAATGTAGAGAGAGAGAGAGAGAGAGAGAGAGGGAGGGAGGGAGAGAGAGAGAGAGAGAGGGAGAGGGAGAGAGAGAGAGGAGAGGGAGAGGAAGAGAGTGAGAGAAAGAGGGAGGGAGAGAGATAGAAGGAGAGAGAGGAGTCATGCAGAGTGAGGATATACCCCTTCTCATGTCAGTGTTGGGGCGTGAGAGCGTGGAGAGGAACATTAGGTCTGATTAAAACGACGTTTGTAGCCTCAGCAGGGCCGTCTGGAGGGGTGGGGTGGGGATGTTTGCTTTGGAAATGAGTTATGACTGAGGGGGCTGTCTGCAGGCTGGCAGGTGGGGGTTGTGGGGAGGGGTGGGGGGCTCAGTAATGCTGATGATGTGGTGGGGAGGGGGTGCGGGCGTAGCTGGGACTGGATCAGTTTCCTGCTCCCCTGGCAGCTCTCCTGGCAGCCAGCGTCTTGTGGAGAAGGGCTCCCTCAGCACCACTCAAGGAATTCGACACTGGGCACGGGGGCTGGGAAACTGAGACGCAGTTAAAGCTGGGGGTACTAAGATACCCCTCTGCAGCCCCCCTCCAGAGCCCCCCGTCTTCTCCCCCCACTGTCGGACCTCGAGAGAAGAGCTCCCCTTGCCAACACGCCTCTCCTACTCCCCTCTCTCCTTCCCCCTCCTTCATCTCCTCCATCCCTCCCCTCCTCCTCTCTCCTCCTCCTCCTCCCTCCCTCTCCTCCTCCTCCTTCCTCTCCACCCTCCCTCCCTCCATCCCTCTCCCCTCCCTCCCTCCCTCCCTCCCTCCCTCCCTCTCCTCCTCCTCCTCCCTCTCCACCCTCCTTCCCTCCCTCCATCCCTCTCCTCCTCCTCCTCCCTCCCTCCATCCCTCTCCTCCTCCCTCCCTCCCTCCCTCCCTCTCTTCTCTTCTCTCAACCCCCCCTCCCTCTCCTTCTCCTCCGACAGGAGAGGACAGGAGAGGGGGTTCAGAGGAGAGGACAGGAGAGGGGGTTCAGAGGAGAGGACAGGAGAGGGGGTTCAGAGGAGAGGACAGGAGAGGGGGTTCAGGGGAGAGGACAGGAGAGGGGGTTCAGAGGAGAGGACAGGAGAGGGGGTTCAGAGGAGAGGACAGGAGAGGGGGTTCAGGGGTTCAAGACAGTTGAGGGGTTCGAGGTTTGGTGTTGCTTTCAGAGCTGTATGTCTGAGAATCAACCATGCTCCAGATGATGGGTGCTTGCCGCTGTGTGGACCCACCTGCTACATGCTGGGGCTTCATGGGGCCTTTCTTCAGGAAGGGCTCTTCATTCTCGAAGGCCAGGATTGGCTCTGTGGGGATGTCACTAGGCAACTTGTCCCGCCCTCCGTTTGTGCTGTTGTCATGATTGGCTAGCTGGATGATGTCTTCGAAGTGGGCAGAGTCTCCCTTGGTGGAGAGGCCATTCTCGTGTCTGATTGGCTGCACACCGTTGACCACACGCACTGAAGGGCTGAGGTAGGGAGGAAGAGAGGAAGGGAGGGAGGGAGGTAGGTAGGGAGGGATAAAAAGAGGAACATGGTAATGGTAAAAAATCTGGTTCAAAATAAAATCTATAAAAAGAGGAATCCGGCCAATCATTCACAGAGTTCCTGATTGTCTTTTAGCAGACAGAAGAGAGAGAAGGGAGCCTGTCTGTCTCTCTGAATGCTCTGGCCAGGTAGGATAGAGAGGGGAGTCTGTCTGTCTCTCTGAATGCTCTGGCCAGGTAGGAGAGAGAAGGGAGCCTGTCTGTCTCTCTGGATGCTCTGGCCAGGTAGGAGAGAGAGGGGAGTCTGTCTGTCTCTCTGAATGCTCTGGCCAGGTAGGAGAGAGAGGGGAGTCTGTCTGTCTCTCTGGATGCTCTGGCCAGGTAGGAGAGAGAAGGGAGCCTGTCTGTCTCTCTGAATGCTCTGGCCAGGTAGGAGAGAGAAGGGAGCCTGTCTGTCTCTCTGAATGCTCTGGCCAGGTAGGAGAGAGAAGGGAGCCTGTCTGTCTCTCTGGATGCTCTGGCCAGGTAGGAGAGAGAGGGGAGTCTGTCTGTCTCTCTGAATGCTCTGGCCAGGTAGGAGAGAGAGGGGAGCCTGTCTGTCTGTCTCTCTGGATGCTCTGGCCAGGTAGGAGAGAGAGGGGAGTCTGTCTGTCTCTCTGAATGCTCTGGCCAGGTAGGAGAGAGAGGGGAGTCTGTCTGTCTCTCTGGATGCTCTGGCCAGGTAGGAGAGAGAGGGGAGTCTGTCTGTCTCTCTGAATGCTCTGGCCAGGTAGGAGAGAGAGGGGAGTCTGTCTGTCTCTCTGGATGCTCTGGCCAGGTAGGAGAGAGAGGGGAGCCTGTCTGTCTCTCTGGATGCTCTGGCCAGGTAGGAGAGAGAGGAGCGTACCTGTCTCTGTGGACGCTCTGCTCCTGGGAGGTCTTGTAGTCCAGACTGAGCTCAGAGTTGGGTTGGTAGTCTGCAGAGGCTGAACAATAGAAAACAGACAGCTCTTAATCTACTGCAGATACGCACACACGTGCATGCATAGACACACACATTTACATGAATGCACACACACACTTACAAAGACATACACACACCCTCGCACACACACACTGCACAGCCGGTAGTAGGTTCTTTCTGAAGCACATCCAGCCCTCAGAATGGGGAGAACATCTAAGCTTGATTTATGATCGTATCCTGAGGCATCCTCAGCTGTTAGTGCCTCTGCCAGACCTCAGTGCCTGGATCTGGGTCTGGGTCTAAGTATCTGGGTCTGGGTCTAAGTATCTGGGTCTGGGTCATAGTATCTGGGTCTGGGTCTTAGTATCTGGGTCTGGGTCAAGGTCTGGTGCATGGGTCTGAGCAACACAAAAACATGTATTGTTTCCAGAGGAGACACCAAAGCTGGACTTCCATCAAGGCAGAGAGAGCATCATCTAATAAGAGCTTAATAGGAAACATACTGAGGTTTATGCAACTCAGACAGGAATGTAATCTCTCCAGGCATGTTGGTAGAGGGGGAAGAGTGTTTGTGTAACACAGGAAGAAGCTGGTCAAATATATATATATATAGCATAGACGGGCTCATTCATGTGGTTATGACATTTAATTACCGTCTATTGACATGACTACACTTTGATTGTGAAACACAGCCTGTTTCACGGCCCACAGACATTCCCACTCACTCTCCTGATATCCCTTTAATGACAGATCAATAACAACTATTAAAGAGATAATGCTCTCCTGGGTCCAGGAGATGTGGCTTCACCAACACTTCCAGGGTGCTCACCTCTGCTCTCAGCCTCGCTGCCATTTACCTGGGCTGGCGGGGCCCTGGTCTCCTTCTGGGGACAGACATGAACACACCTGGGGGTCAGGGGACACTCTGAAGGGACTGGGGAAGTGATGTCACAGTGAAGAGGATAGGGAAATGATGTCACAGTGGAGAGGATAGGGAAGTGATGTCACAGTGGAGAGGATAGGGAAGTGATTTCACAGTGGAGAGGATAGGGAAGTGATGTCACAGTGGGGGGAATGATGACGTTACCTTTTCTCCTGCTGCGTCTGACTTGCGTGTCCTCTTCATGATCTCATCCAGACGCTGGGGACACAGAACAGTCAGACCAGAGAACAGCCAGGTTAGAGAACAGTCAGACCAGAGAACAGCCAGGTTAGAGAACAGCCAGGTTAGAGAACAGCCAGGTTAGAGAACAGTCAGACCAGAGAACAACCAGACCAGAGAACAGCCAGGTTAGAGAACAGTCAGACCAGAGAACAGCCAGGTTAGAGAACAGTCAGACCACAGAACAGCCAGGTTAGAGAACAGCCAGACCAGAGAACAGCCAGGTTAGAGAACAGTCAGACCACAGAACAGCCAGGTTAGAGAACAACCAGACCAGAGAACAACAAGACAAGAGAACAGCCAGACCAGAGAACAACAAGACAAGAGAACAGCCAGACCAGAGAACAGTCATGTTAGAGAACAGTCAGACCAGAGAACAGTCAGACCATATAGAGATAGAAAGAGGGATAGAGAGAGAGGGATAGAGATAGAGGGATAGAGAGAGATAGAGAGAGTGATAGAGAGAGAGAGGGATAGATATATCCTTCAGAGTCTGCAGGGCAGCCTGCTTCCTGTGTGTGGTAGATGGAGCAGGCCAAGACAAGCCAGCAATAAGCTCAGCCCCCTTTCACAGTGTGTGTGTGTGTGTGTGTGTGTGTGTGTGTGTGGTAGATGGAGCACGCCAAGACAAGCCAGCAATAAGCTCAGCCCCCTTTCACAGTGTGTGTGTGTGTGTGTGTGTATACAGACGTATATAGTCTGCCCCAGAACCACTGCACTAACTATGAAATCAGAACAATGAGCAAGCTTCAGCAATGAGCCAAAAACATCAAAGCTCTCTGGCCTGAATGCTGGATCTGGCTGCATGCATGTCCACATAAGGTGGTCTGAATGCTGGATCTGGCTGCATGCATGTCCACATAAGGTGGTCTGAATGCTGGATCTGGCTGCATGCATGTCCACATAAGGTGGTCTGAATGCTGGATCTGGCTGCATGCATGTCCACATAAGGCCTGCCGATCTCAACAGCCACAACTGGGGGAGGATGAAGAGAGCAGCTTTTACCTTCTTCCTCTCCAGTCTCTCCTGCTCCTCCTTCTGGAAATGCTTCTCTCTTTCCACACGTTGATTCTCTGCCTCCTCCCTGGCCTTGCTCTCGGCCTCCTCTCTCTGGAACACACAAACACCACGTGAAACACTAAACAACAACAACACGTTTTATAAGATGGATATGTGTGTTGGTGGACATTCTGGGAGATGTTGCTGTAATTATAGTCTGTTCTGGGTTTGTCCAAATCCCCACAGACCTAAACACAGCCAAACACCAGTTTGCTGACAGAGGTTGTGGTCACACCAAGCGGGGTTTTATCAGATTGCCTCTGCCTTTCTTCAGTTGTTTTCAATGCTAAACACCAACAGCTCCGTCTGATGAAGACCAAAGACGTTTGGACGGTGTACAAACGTTCATGTGTAAAAACAGAACAAGTTGAACTTTTGAGTAATTCGTCTTGATGCTCTGAACACAGTAAGCAACACGTTCGAGTGTCACAAAAACGAAGCTCAAAAAAAAGCAACCGCCTTTGTAAAAAAAAAAAAAAACAAGCCCGAATTTGATATTTGAGAGCTATAGTTGGCAGCTTTACAGACAGAGCTATAGCTGCCAGTCACAGCAAAAAAGCGCAGTGATTCTATTAACACTTCTTTCACAGCAAGGGCGTGGCGGTATTCTGTTTAACAAAACACTACTGTCTTGTTAAAGTAACAATAGCCTATTACCCCTCATCAGTAACCCTGAACATAATAACTAGGCACTGGGATGTTATAGCTGCTGTATGCACGTTTTGCGAGGCTAGCTATTTTAGCTTCTATTCCAAACGATTCTAACCATAATATCCCACCCCTCCCTTCAAAGCCCCTCACACAAAACACATGAACACGCTGCCTGACTTCTGCCGGGAGACTAGTCTAGTTAGTCCACGAGAGAGAGAGAGCTTTTGAGGGAGCAGCATCGTTTTATTCACCATTTACTCCATGTCGCAGTCACATGTAAGAACACACACAACACTATCATAATGAACATAAACATGGCTAACGTTAGAACTAACTACTTTAAAACAGGCATGTTAGTATTGGGAAATTCTATAATAGAGTTTTAACCTATTGCTGGTGACCTATCAAGAGCTGGCTGCGGTAACTTTAGCTAGGTACAGTAAGTTATCAGTCAAGAGCAGGGGCAGAGGTACAGTAAGTTATCAGTCAAGAGCAGGGGCAGAGGTACAGTAAGTTATCAGTCAAGAGCAGGGGCAGAGGTACAGTAAGTTATCAGTCAAGAGCAGGGGCAGAGGTACAGTAAGTTATCAGTCAAGAGCAGGGGCAGAGGTACAGTACGTTATCAGTCAAGAGCAGGGGCAGAGGTACAGTAAGTTATCAGTCAAGAGCAGGGGCAGAGGTACAGTAAGTTATCAGTCAAGAGCAGGGGCAGAGGTACAGTAAGTTATCAGTCAAGAGCAGGGGCAGAGGTACAGTAAGTTATCAGTCAAGGTCAGGGGCAGAGGTACAGTAAGTTATCAGTCAAGAGCAGGGGCAGAGGTACAGTAAGTTATCAGTCAAGAGCAGGGGCAGAGGTACAGTAAGTTATCAGTCAAGAGCAGGGGCAGAGGTACAGTAAGTTATCAGTCAAGAGCAGGGGCAGAGTGCGTGCAAGTAGGTGGGTAGACAGGCAGGTACTATCCAATCATTAGTCTTGGAACGGTCTTAATGATTTGTTGTGTTTCTTAAAGTCCTGCGACGACCATAGATTTCGTTTTCATTACATATTACCCTCAAAACTTTAGATGTATTGGTTTCTATCGAGATGTGAAGTTTACTTCGGGAAAATAAGACAAAAAGTGCCTCTCAACAACATTGCATACAGCCCTACACCATCTTTAAACCACAAACGACCTACATGGATAGTCCACTAGAGGGCAGCAGAGAGGCAGCAGAAACAGCTGCAGGATGATAAGTTATCAGCCTGCTGTGAGTCGATTATTACAGAGTACACAAACACTTCTCTGAATCACTGCGTTTTGCAATCACTTCCTGGTGGAGGGGATCAAACCACTCTGGTGCTCCTGAGCAGCAGGGTCTGGGCAGGAAGCTGGCCGGCCGCTCAGCGTGACTCAGCTCTCTGGGTCTCACCCAGGGAGGGTGAGGGACGGTCAACAGAGCAGCTGGGACAATATTGACAGATCTCAGAGCTGAGCATGGTGCTGCTGCATGGATGTAACTCTTCAGACATGTTTTGAGACTAGTCTGTCTGGCTATTCAGGGTCCTGAAGGGTTGTGTGTGAGTGTGTGTGTGTGTGTTTATTGTCTGTGTATGAGAATATCATGATATTGTTGTGTTGCTTACATACCGGCAAGTTGAATTAGTCAGACATTTCCCTTAAAAACACTTCTTTACATAGAACTACAATATCTGTGAGCACACCTCACAGTGTGACATTCACAGAGCACTCCTTGCCTGCTGGGAGTTGTAGTCTTGGTGTGTCTACCTGTTTCTGCAGACGTATGTTCTCCTCCTGCTCGGCCCTGGCTCTCTCCTGTGCCTCCTTCTCCTCCTGCAGGAGCCGCTCCTGGTCCCTGGCTCGCTGCTCCTCAGCCATCACCTGCGCCTCCTCCTCCCTTCGCCTCCTCTCCTCCGCCTCGCGCGCCACACGCTCCTCCTTCAGGACCCTGGACACAGGACAGGCGTTCAGAAAGGACCCCTACACCCCATCGACAGGCCCCTCCTCGACTCTGACCACTGAAATACTGTCAGAACTAACATTTGTACGTCACTTTGGATGAAGGTGTCTGTTGAATGAATGAAATGTAAACGAGAGCGCGTAACACGACCCGCAGAGATCAAAGATGACATTTTGAACACTCAACGATTCCCAGTGACGGACAGGAGGGAAGTGGAGAGGGGCTAGCTGTGACAAGCTTCCTGCCAGCAGCTGCTCTCATATAAATATGCGGGCACACGGCCAGGGGGATGGCGAGAATGGCGAGGGTGGCACAGCGGCCGAGTCACTCTCCTGACACAGTCCTCAGGTTCCACAGGAAATAACCCCGACTGGAGAGGAGGACCGGCGCTGCTGGACAAATGTCAACAGGCTGGCGCCTTGGGAGGTGACTCTGTCATGCATGCACACACACACACACACGCATGCACACACGCACACAGGCCTGCCGATAGGAGGGGACAAACACGTCTGTTGTCCTGGGCCCAGGGTAGGGCCCAGGGGGGGGGCAGAACTGGAGCAGAAGAGAGGAAGAGCAAGGGAAAAGGAGAGATCTGGGCGCGGGGGGGGGGGGGACCTATCTATGATTCTCGTTCCGGGGCCCAGACTGTCAGCTGGCCTGCATGCACACACACACACACATGCGCACACACACATGCGCACACACACTCATGCTCACAGACAACACACACGCATGCACACACTCACGCACGTAGGCACACACACATCTGAAGGTTCCCTCCCTTCATCCCTCTCTCTCTCCTCCTGGTTACCTCTCTCTCTCCTCCTGGTTACCTCTCTCCCTCTCCTCCTGGTTACCTCTCTCTCCTCCTGGTTACCTCTCCCTCTCCTCCTGGTTACCTCTCTCTCTCCTCCTGGTTACCTCTCTCTCTCTCCTCCTGGTTACCTCTCTCTCTCCTCCTGGTTACCTCTCTCTCTCTTCCTGGTTACCTCTCTCTCTCTCCTCCTGGTTACCTCTCTCTCCTCCTGGTTACCTCTCTCTCTCCTCCTGGTTACCTCTCTCCCTCTCCTCCTGATTACCTCTCTCTCTCCTCCTGGTTACCTCTCTCTCCTCCTGGTTACCTCTCTCTCTCCTCCTGGTTACCTCTCCCTCTCCTCCTGGTTACCTCTCTCTCCTCCTGGTTACCTCTCCCTCTCCTCCTGGTTACCTCTCTCTCCTCCTGGTTACCTCTCTCTCCTCCTGGTTACCTCTCTCTCCTCCTGGTTACCTCTCCCTCTCCTCCTGGTTACCTCTCTCTCCTCCTGGTTACCTCTCTCTCCTCCTGGTTACCTCTCTCTCCTCCTGGTTACCTCTCCCTCTCCTCCTGGTAACCTCTCTCTCTCCTCCTGGTTACCTCTCCCTCTCCTCCTGGTTACCTCTCTCTCCTCCTGGTTACCTCTCTCTCCTCCTGGTTACCTCTCTCTCCTCCTGGTTACCTCTCCCTCTCCTCCTGGTTACCTCTCTCTCTCCTCCTGGTTACCTCTCTCTCTCCTCCTGGTTACCTCTCCCTCTCCTCCTGGTTACCTCTCTCTCCTCCTGGTTACCTCTCTCTCCTCCTGGTTACCTCTCTCTCTCCTCCTGGTTACCTCTCTCTCTCCTCCTGGTTACCTCTCTCTCTCCTCCTGGTTACCTCTCCCTCTCCTCCTGGTTACCTCTCTCTCTCCTCCTGGTTACCTCTCTCTCTCCTCTTGGTTACCTCTCTCTCTCCTCCTGCTCACGTCGCTCCTGCTCCTCCCTCTCTCTCTGTTCGCGCGCCTGTCGTCTCTTCTCCGTCAGGAGGCGGCCCGCCTCCTCTGGGTTGTTGGTCCCGGCCATGGGCTTGGCTGATTGGCTGGCGGCCGGGGAGGGGGCCGGGACACTGGCAGCTGATTGGGTCTGCTCCGGAACCGAGGGTGAGGCGGGCGTCGTGATTGGTGCTCTCACATTAGGGGGTGTGGCCGGGGTGGAAGATACCATGACGGAGGGGACCACAGGGGAGCCTGTGGGAGGTCAAGAGGTCACAGGTTCAAATCTAACTCTGCAAGCGTCTGCTATATTCATGCTTTATTATTTCCTATGACACACGTCTATGGATAGTCACACAGCCCATTCATCCAGCTCACAAAAACTACTTTTCGGATTCCTTCAGTTTGAACAATCCTGCTTTTCACCCACACCAACCCACCCACACACAGTCTCACACACATTCTCTCTCTCTCTCTCTCTCTCTCTCTCTCTCTCTCTCTCTCTCTCTCTCTCTCTTCTCTCTCTCTCTCTCTCTCTCTCACACACACACACTCACACACCCACACACACACACACACACACACACACACACAGGAGAACCTAGTTCTGACCTGACTTTTAGTCATTACACACTGGAAATTCTGAAATAGTCCCACCATGCTCTTTGTTTTAAACCCTGGTGAAGACGGTGCCTTCTTGTGGAATATTTGATCATGTTTACTGATCCGTTTCTACGGCAGCTGTGTCATGTGATTTTCCCTTCAGGGATACATAAAGGTCTATCTCATCTAACTGGGGAGTGTGTGTGTGTGTTCTGGCCCCATGCCTGAGAACACACCACACACACACATCAGAGTATAAATATCCTGCCGTTTCCATGGTGAGGTAGGAAGGCGATATTATACCAACCACAACTTTATGTGTAACTGTAACAGTTTGTGGTCAGAATCTTTAAAAGGTTATGAAACCAGGACAACAGAGGTTGGCAGAATGTACATACACACACACACACTCACTCTCTCACACACACACACGGTCTGAGTGAAGACGTTTGAGAAGCCCAGGTCTAAATCTGCCAGCTGAACAGCCGGCGGTCTCCGTCCGGTGTCCCCTACTCACCTCTGCGGTCCTCTGGGGTGGCAGGTCTGCGAGGGCTGTCCCTGGCTCTCTCCAGGCCAGCGGGGGACGAGGTGCGCAGGGGTCCCTTGGCTCTCTCCAGGGGGGCGGGGGAGGAGGTCCGGGGGGTAAGCCTGGCAGGGGTTCTGGCTCTCTTGGGCCGGGCTTTGGGGGTGGAGGGGGTGGAGGGGCTGGGCCGAGCCGGGGAGGGCCGGGGGCCGGGGGAGGAGTGTCGCCCGCGGGGGGTGGGGGGGGGACCCCACATGCTGCCTGGATAAGGGACTGGGGCTGGGGAGGGATGGGGAGATGGGAGACATCACGTTACGCCTCTCAACCGCACATCCCTCAGGTTGGCCTCACTGAGTTCCACACACCTGACTTTGAGTTTCATCTCAAAGGGATTCTTAATTGCACTCTGTCTCTGTTAGAATAATGACACCATGCTGCAACTCTGGAAAAGGAATGCTTTTGGTGAGTCCACCAGTCGAACACAGTGATACTGTTACAGCTAAACCACAATCTCTGTAATGAGACAAAAGCATTATGGGATGGTCTCTGTGGTCATCTCTCCATGGAGACAGCACGATTATGGGATGGGCTCCATTTTACCGGAGTAACCCTCTGCTCTCTGGCTCTCTGCTCTCTTCTCCTCCCTCTCCACTCTCCTCCCTCTCCACTCTCCTCCCTCTCCACTCTCCTCCCTCTCCACTCTCCTCCCTCTCCCTCTCCTCCTTCTCCACTCTCTCCCTCTCCTCCCTCTCCACTCTCCTCCCTCTCCACCTCCTCCTCTCCACTCTCCTCCCTCTCCACTCTCTCCCTCTCCCTCTCCCTCTCCTCCTTCTCCACTCTCTCCCTCTCCTCCCTCTCCACTCTCCTCCCTCTGCCACTCTCTCCCTCTCCTCCCTCCCCTCTCCTCTCCACTCTCCTCCCTCTCCACTCTCTCCCTCTCCACTCTCCTCCCTCTCCACTCTCTCCCTCTCCTCCCTCTCCTCCCTCTCTCTCTCCACTCTCTCCCTCTCCACTCTCTCCCCACTCTCTCCCTCTCCACTTTCTCCCTCTCCACTCTCTCCCTCTCCACTCTCTCCCTCTCCACTCTCTCCCTCTCCACTCTCTCCCTCTCATCCCTCTCCACTCTCTCCCTCCTCCCTCCATTCTCTCCCTCTCCACTCTCTCCCTCTCCACTCTCTCCCTCTCCACTCTATCCCTCTCCACTCTCTCCCTCTCCACTTTCTCCCTCTCCTCCCTCTCCACTCTCTCCCTCTCCACTCTCTCCCTCTCCTCCCTCTCCATTCTCTCCCTCTCCACTCTCTCCCTCTCCACTCTCTCCCTCTCCACTCTATCCCTCTCCCACTCTCTCCCTCTCCTCCCTCTCCCTCTCCTCCCTCTCCATTCTCTCCCTCTCCATTCTCTCCCTCTCCACTCTCTCCCTCTCCACTCTATCCCTCTCCACTCTCTCCCTCTCCACTCTATCCCTCTCCCACTCTCTCCCTCTCCACTTTCTCCCTCTCCTCCCTCTCCACTCTCTCCCTCTCCACTCTCTCCCTCTCCACTCTCTCCACCCTCTCCACTCTCTCCCTCTCCACTCTCTCTCTCTCATCCCTCTCCACTCTCTCCCTCTCCACTCTCTCTCCTCTCCTCCCTCTCCATTCTCTCCCTCTCCACTCTATCCCTCTCCTCTCTCCTCCCTCTCCACTCTCTCCCTCTCCACTCTCTCCCTCTCCACTCTATCCCTCTCCACTCTATCCCTCTCCACTCTCTCCCTCTCCACTCTCTCCCTCTCCACTCTCTCCCTCTCCACTCTATCCCTCTCCTCCCTCTCCACTCTCTCCCTCTCCACTCTCTCCCTCTCCACTCTCTCCCTCTCCACTCTATCCCTCTCCTCCCTCCCACTCTATCCCTCTCCACTCTCTCCCTCTCCACTCTCTCTCCCTCTCCACTCTCTCCCCCTCTCCACTCTCTCCCTCTCCACTCTCTCCCTCTCATCCCTCTCCACTCTCTCCCTCTCACTCTCTCCCTCTCCTCCCTCTCCATTCTCTCCCTCTCCACTCTCTCCCTCTCCACTCTATCCCTCTCCACTCTCTCCCTCTTCCACTCTATCCCTCTCCCACTCTCTCCCTCTCCACTTTCTCCCTCTCCTCCCTCTCCACTCTCTCCCTCTCCACTCTTCTCCCCCTCTCCACTCTCTCCCCTCATCCCTCTCCACTCTCTCCCTCTCCACTCTCTCCTCTCCATTCTCTCTCCTCTCCACTCTCTCCCTCCCCTCTCCATTCTCTCCCTCTCCACTCTCTCCCTCTCCACTCTATCCCTCTCCACTCTCTCCCTCTCCACTCTATCCCTCTCCCACTCTCTCCCTCTCCACTTTCTCCCTCTCCTCCCTCTCCCTCTCCTCTCTCTCCATTCTCTCCCTCTCCATTCTCTCCCTCTCCATTCTCTCCCTCTCCACTCTCTCCCTCTCCACTCTATCCCTCTCCACTCTCTCCCTCTCCACTCTATCCCTCTCCACTCTCTCCCTCTCCACTCTATCCCTCTCCCACTCTCTCCCTCTCCACTTTCTCCCTCTCCTCCCTCTCCACTCTCTCCCTCTCCACTCTCTCCCCCCTCTCCACTCTCTCCCTCTCCACTCTCTCCCTCTCATCCCTCTCCACTCTCTCCCTCTCCACTCTCTCCCTCTCCTCCCTCTCCATTCTCTCCCTCTCCACTCTCTCCCTCTCCACTCTATCCCTCTCCACTCACTCCCTCTCCACTCTATCCCTCTCCCACTCTCTCCCTCTCCACTTTCTCCCTCTCCTCCCTCTCCCTCTCCTCTCTCTCCATTCTCTCCCTCTCCATTCTCTCCCTCTCCATTCTCTCCCTCTCCACTCTCTCCCTCTCCACTCTATCCCTCTCCACTCTATCCCTCTCCACTCTATCCCTCTCCACTCTCTCCCTCTCCACTCTATCCCTCTCCCACTCTCTCCCTCTCCACTTTCTCCCTCTCCTCCCTCTCCACTCTCTCCCTCTCCACTCTCTCCCTCTCCACTCTCTCCCCCCTCTCCACTCTCTCCCTCTCCACTCTCTCTCTCTCATCCCTCTCCACTCTCTCCCTCTCCACTCTCTCCCTCTCCTCCCTCTCCATTCTCTCCCTCTCCACTCTCTCCCTCTCCACTCTATCCCTCTCCACTCTCTCCCTCTCCACTCTATCCCTCTCCACTCTATCCCTCTCCACTCTATCCCTCTCCACTCTCTCCCTCTCCACTCTCTCCCTCTCCACTCTATCCCTCTCCACTCTCTCCCTCTCCACTCTATCCCTCTCCACTCTATCCCTCTCCACTCTATCCCTCTCCACTCTCTCCCTCTCCACTCTCTCCCTCTCCACTCTATCCCTCTCCTCCCTCTCCACTCTCTCCCTCTCCACTCTCTCCCTCTCCACTCTATCCCTCTCCTCCCTCTCCACTCTCTCCCTCTCAATCTTTTGTTTAGTCAAAACAACAGTTTATCTACCTCCCCTTTCTGCTCTCAACCGCTCTCCTCCCCTGTCTCCCCTGGGGGTCTGTCTGACCTGTGTGATGGTCTGGGTGGTCTGTGTGATGGTCTGTGTGGTCTGTGTGGTGGTCTGTGTGATGGTCTGGGTGGTCTGTGTGGTGGTCTGTGTGGTGGTCTGTGTGATGGTCTGTGTGGTGGTCTGTGTGTTGGTCTGTATGGTGGTCTGTGTGGTGGTCTGGGTGGTGGTCTGGGTGGTGGTCTGGGTGGTGGTCTGGGTGGTCTGGGTGGTCTGTGTAGTCTGTGTGGTCTGTGTGATGGTCTGGGTGGTGGTCTGTGTGTTGGTCTGGGTGGTCTGGGTGGTCTGTGTGATGGTCTGTGTGGCCTGTGTGATGGTCTGGGTGGTGGTCTGTGTGGTGGTCTGTGTGGTCTGTGTGATGGTCTGGGTGGTCTGTGTGATGGTCTGGGTGGTCTGTGTGATGGTCTGGGTGGTCTGTGTGATGGTCTGGGTGGTCTGTGTGGTCTGTGTGATGGTCTGTGTGGTCTGTGTGATGGTCTGTGTGGTCTGTGTGGTGGTCTGTGTGGTCTGTGTGATGGTCTGTGTGGTGGTCTGTGTGGTGGTCTGGGTGGTGGTCTGGGTGGTGGTCTGGGTGGTCTGTGTGGTGGTCTGGGTGGTCTGTGTGTTGGTCTGTATGGTGGTCTGTGTGGTGGTCTGGGTGGTCTGTGTGATGGTCTGTGTGGTCTGTGTGGTCTGTGTGATGGTCTGTGTGGTGGTCTGTGTGGTGGTCTGTGTGGTGGTCTGTGTGGTGGTCTGTGTGGTCTGTGTGGTGGTCTGGGTGGTGGTCTGGGTGGTGGTCTGGGTGGTCTCTCCCTCTCCACTCTATCCCTCTCCACTCTCTCCCTCTCCACTCTATCCCTCTCCACTCTCTCCCTCTCCACTCTATCCCTCTCCCACTCTCTCCCTCTCCACTTTCTCCCTCTCCTCCCTCTCCACTCTCTCCCTCTCCACTCTCTCCCCCCTCTCCACTCTCTCCCTCTCCACTCTCTCCCTCTCATCCCTCTCCACTCTCTCCCTCTCCACTCTCTCCCTCTCCTCCCTCTCCATTCTCTCCCTCTCCACTCTCTCCCTCTCCACTCTATCCCTCTCCACTCACTCCCTCTCCACTCTATCCCTCTCCCACTCTCTCCCTCTCCACTTTCTCCCTCTCCTCCCTCT